>NW_024081628.1:652314-681055 GCF_003009895.1 Hyaena hyaena | reverse complement strand
CCCCCCCCTTTTTTTTAATTTTGAGAAAGAGAGAGCACCAGCAGGGGAGAGGCAGAGAGAGATGGAGAGAGAGAATCCCAAGCAGGCTCCATGCTGTCATTGCAGAGCCCAATGCAGGGCTTGAACTCACAAACCATGAGATCATGAGCTGAGCTGAAATGAAGAGTAAGAAGCTGAGCTGAGCCACCCAGGTGCCACATGAACCTCTCTTAAAGTCTTAATGTCTGCCTGACAAAACTCAAGGCTGCTGAAAGAATTTGTTCCAGCCAACACCGGTAGAACAGTCCCCTGTCTCCCAGTGTCTGTAGGAGCCTAGGAGCTTGACTTCAGTAAGTGCCAATTAGCAAACCCAGATGGGTTTCACATGGACACCTCTCCATGTCCCAGGCTTTTTGTAAGCTTTCACTTCCCTAAGTATACAGAGCCCTCACTCATTCTCTTTACTATTCCTTCCTTCTCTCTTTAAATGCCCAACCACCTCTGTATAAATCAAAGGTGAGTTCAGTTCACACTGAACACTTTTCCCTGTTGCAATAGTATCTTACTGTTTAAAATCTGCCCTTCACACTTTCAATATTGTCTGCCTTTGAGACTATTCAGCTGTCACCAAAAAGGGGTTGAGTAGAGTAGAGCCTACAAGGGCTCACAGTCGAATAACAGAGACAAGGCACACATACATAAATATAAACACACTAGTCTAGTAGAGGGACAAAAAAGGGGGCCAGATATTTTGTAGTAGAATGATAGATACAGATCAAGAAAGCTTTTTGGAAAGGACAAATTTTGAGGAAGCAATGAGAGTATACACAAAGTTTTAAAAAGAGCAAACTGTTACATACAGCCTAACACAGTCCTATCAGAGATGGAAAACAGTGATGTGCATGGATATTGTCTGAGTGACAGACAAGTTAAGCATGAGTGCGGGCGGGAGGGGGTGGGGGGGTTTGTAAAAGTCATAATGGAACAAAGCAGTACTGGGAGTTAATCCTGAGTGTTAGAAAGTGTGTAACCCTCCTGAACACCTGATTTTGGATTAGTCACAGAGCATTCCCTAGTGGTCGCCGTCTTGAGCTGCAATGGGCTCTTTCCCAATATGGCCAAGCAAAGTATCTACTCAATGCAGCGGAAAGACTGTGTAACTTTCCTGCCTCAGGCAGAGACTCTTGGAAGTATATTCTGAGAAGAAGCCAGGATGCAGGAGAGAGGAAAAGCTGCATCAGACTCCCTGGGCATTTAGCCGGCTGCTTTTGTGTTGGGACTCAGAACACAAAGGACCCAAACTACTTGAGGTCCGGGTGGAGGTAGAGATTCACTTTGTTTCCTTTTACTTTTCAAGATTTCCTGTTATGGTTTTGCTGTGTTGTTTTGTTTTGCTCCTCCCCTAGTTTGCTTGGCCAAGGCGGTGATCTGAAAACTTAAAGATTCTCAGGACCCGATAGCACAGTCCCTCTCTGTTACCTAAAACAAACACTCCAAGGGCTTTCAGAAGTCCCCAAGCCCTTCAAATCAATTTACTTGTATTCAGAGATACTTGAAATATCTCTGAACCCATCTCTGCTTCATGTTGAACCCTTCATTACGCTGTAACCATCAACTTCAAGTGTCTTCATTGTTCCTCTGTTTCTAGCTCTCCTCTCCACCTAAATCCCAGTATGGCATCAATCCTATCAATCATCTAAGACACAGATCCTTTTTTGCCACATCCTTGCTGATGAGCCTTCACTGATTTTTATGAGCCTTGAGATCATGACCTGAGCTGAAGTCAGACGCCTAACCGACTGAGCCACCCAGGTGCCCCTATCCCTTCTCTTTTAGTTTGTAGGTGTCTTTAGGTCTACAGTGAGTCTCTTGAACACACCATATAAATGGGTTCTGTTTTTTCATCCTTTCGTCCTTTAACTTTTTTTGTTTAGAACTCTCTTTATCTTTCCTTCAATTCTGAATGATAATCTTGCTGGGTAGAGTATTCTTGGTTGTAGGTTTTTACATTTCAACACTACCAATCATGCTACTGTCTCTAGCCTGCAAATTTTCTGCTAAAAATCAGCTGATACTCTTAGAGGGGATCCTTTGCATGTGCCTGTTCTCTTTTCTCTTCCTGCTTTATAAAACACTCTCCTCATCACTACTTTTGCCATTAAAAAAATTTTTTTTAATGTTTATTCATTTCCATGAGAAAGAAAGAACACAAGCAGGGGAGGGGCAGAGACTGAGAGGGAGACACAAAATCTGAAACAGGCTCCAGGCTCTGAGCTGTCAGCACAGAGCCCAACTCAGGGCTCAAACTCAGGAATGGTGAGATCATGACCTGTGCTGAAGTGGGACACTCAACCTACTGAGCCACCCAGGTGCGCCTACTTTTGCCATTTTAATTATTATGTGTCTTGATGTGGACGTTTTGGGTTCATCTTGTTTGGAGCTCTCTGTGATTCCTGAACCTGGATGTTCTGTTTCTTTGACCAGATTATGGAAGTTTTCAGCTATTATTTCTTTAAATATGCTTTGCATTCCTTTCTCTCTGTCTTTTTCTGGGATTCCTACAAGGCAAGTGTTATTATGTTTGATGATGATGCTGAGTTCTCTTAACCTAGTCTCATTTTTTATTATTCTTTTTTCTTCTTGCTGTTCAGCTTGGTTGTTTTCCACTACCCTGTCTTCCAGATCCCTGGTCTGTTCTTATGTCATCTAATCTGCTCTTGATTCCCTCTAGTGTATTTTTTTTTTAATTTTAGTTAGTGAATTATTCCCTGGTTCTTTTATATTTTTTTTATCTCTATTGAAGTTCTCAGTGAGTTCACCCACTCTTCACTCAAGTCTAGTAAATTAAAAAAATTTTTTTATGTTTGTTTATTTTTGAGACAGAGACAAACAGAACACAGGTGGGGGAGGGTCAGAGAGAGAGAGAGAGAGAGAGAGAGAATCTGAAGCAGGCTCCAGGCACCGAGCTGTCAGCACAGACCCCGATGTGGGGCTTGAACCCACGAACTGTGAGATCAAGACCTAAGCCGAAGTTGGACACTTATTCAACTGAGCCACCAAGGTGCCCCCAGTGAATATTTTTTGATCATTACCTTGATTCTTTATCAAGTATATTGCTTAACACCTTGTAGCTCTCCTTGTAGCTCTAGACTGTGATTTTGTTTTGTTCTTCCACTTGGGACATATCTTTGTGTCTCCTCATTTTGTTTAACCCTCTTTGTTTGTTTCTATGTATTCAGGATGTAATAGATACCAGCTATATCTTCTAGTCTTGAAAGTAGTGGCCTTATATAGAAGAGGTCCTGTGATGCCCTATAGTACAGTCCCCTCCTTGGTCAACAGAATGTGGTGTTCCAGGGGTGTCCCCTGTGTAGTCTGTATGCCTCCTCCTGTTGTGGCTTAGCCCCCATTTGCCTTTAGCTCAGCCAACTGCAGAGATCTGCTCTGGTTTGGTCCCCGCACTGTTGCATGGCCTCTCTGAGGCCACCGTGGGATTGTTGGTGGTTGAGGCCAGCAGTCAGCCTAGCTGTGTGCATTTAGCCTGTCTGCGATAGCTGCGGGTGCCCTGGAGGGCAGGGCTTTCTCCCTGCATAGTCAGCTAAGAGGCTGGGCTGCTGGAACTTCAGGCATGCTGGTGTCTGGGGTTATCTTCCCCTCTTCCTAGTGCAGAAGTCACTTGTGAGTGGTATGGGTCTTGCAGGGGCTGCCTGCAAGGTGTGACAGGGCAGAAGCAGCTTTGGAGGGACGCTTGCCAAAGTAGGAGGGTTCACTGGGGCAGTCAGCAGGGCTCCATGGGTATGGAAGGCACATGGTGCTAGCAAGTAGATGGAAACTGCAGCTCTGGCTCCAGCAAGTGTCCTGCTATCTAGGCTGAGGGAGGGGAAGAGAAATGGAGCCTGCCAGCTTTGTGCATTGCTGAGTTCCAGGAGAAATCTCTTAAAGGTCCCCATCCCTGCAGCATTAAGATTAGTCAGTACATCTACCTCACATATACCTCAAGCACTCTATAAACTGCTGCTTCTATGCTGTGTCTCGGGCTGAGTTACTTAGTTTTCTGGCTTTTTAAGGGCAGAGATTTAGTTTCTTATTGGCCTCTAGCTCTCCCAGTGTTAAGCTTGCTGTTTTTAAAAAGCTATGGGAGTTAGCTGATTTCTAAAGCTCCTTGGGTTAAGCGCCATTGGTTTTCACAGCCAGATGTTATGAAGACTTGTCTTCCCAGTGTGGGTCCCCAGTGCCTGGTGGGCTCTGATGCTCTCAGGTCTCTGTGCTTGGGATGTCCTTCTTGTTAGTTGTTAGTCTCCCTGGGGGTTTGGTTCCTGATTGTGTCTTCACCCTTCCTACCCTTTTTGATGTGGCCTTGTCTCTATGATTAGTGGGAGGTCTGTTCTGCCAGTCTTCAGATCATTTTCTGAGTTAGTTGCATAGCTGTAGCTGTTATCTTGGTGAGTGTTGGTTGGGGGCAGAGAGAGACACAAAGTGAGCTCAGAATCCTCCTGCTCTACCGTCTTACCAAACTCCTTACACTTGGACTTTTCTGACTGCATCCATATGGTCTTATCATGTTACTTTGTTTCCTGTATTTTATGAAAACTCAGTAAAGAGATCTACTTCATATACAGGTTGGAATTTTTAGCAAAGATATTTCTTAGGTGATGATATATGTATTCCCTATTGTTTCACATCAGTAGGCATGTCAGGTCTGATTGCCTTTCTCTTTGTGATCAATGGGTCTATCTTGGGAGGTAAGATAGAGCAAATTGATGATGATGCTAACATCATAAAGAACTAAGTTTTCAGGAGTTGAAAAACAGATATAAACATAAAACAAGACAGGTATATAAAACATTTCTAACCCTAAATTTGAATTGGAAACATCAGAATAAAATCCTAATGTATTTTCTCCTTTAAAGAAATATATATATCCTAACTCTGATTACAAAACAGGCATATAAAAAAAAAATAACCAGCTTAGAAACAATGAGAACTGGTAAGTCCATATCGTAGTCTATAAATATAATTTCTTACTAAAAATCACCAAAACTGTCTTTAGAGAAATACACAGGCTGGATCTGGGGGCAGGAAATTAGAAAATGAGCCTGGAATTTTCTTGCCTTTCCTGTATGGTCCTGTATGTAAAAATAAGTAGATGAAGGAAAGCTCTTTATGGAAAAATTCTAATAAATGAAAAAAGAATAAAAGAATGAGACTATCACGATTTGCAACTCCCAGTGGAATAATAGAAGTAGGTAAAGTACAGAGTCAGGTTCTTTGTTTCATCTTGCCGATTCTACTAGTTATTTTCAAAAGGGAGGGAGTATTATTTTGGGATCCTCCTTGTGCCAATTTTTAGGGTGATCTGTGTCTTTTCCAACACGCCTCCATCTTAGGTACTAAGTGGTCAGGCATAAGGTTAAACATTGTTCAGTGATTACAGAAAAGTACTAGTATCGGTCCTGGCTCAGCCTTCATTTCAACGGAACCATCCAACCCCTTCTTTGGAAACTCTCCTGCCAGGTTATTATTAAAAACAAAGGAATTCTATTCCAGGAGGTCTTATCCACTGGGTCTCCTGTTGCTGAGGTTTCATGAGATTCCCATAAGCAATTAGTAACTAACCATCCCAACAGCTAGCCATGCTACCCAAAGGAGATTTGTCCTCCCCCCTAGTTGGACTTTGATTCCTGATCTGTTGACTATTTTACAGGAAGTTACAGTGACTGGCTGGACAGATGCCCAGCTCATTGCACCAGTTGAGTGTAAAAATGGGCAAATGGTCAAATAGCATGCACATCAGGCCTGTTAGGACTGTAACCACTAGGCAAAACTCACAGACACAGGATTGGTCTCTCCTATGTGGACCTGAATCCCAGATTCCCTTTCTTGTGATATGAGGCATTTAAGCTAAAAGATGGAGGAAGCACCTACCCCTCTCCTGTCATCAGGACCGAATGTCATTGCAATACAATGAGGTATCTCTTAGTTTCTGGTCTGATCCTGCTAAATCAGTTTTCAATTTGGGAGAATCACCAGTCCTCCCACAATGATTAGGGTGCTGAGGTCCACAGCTCTTTGAGGTGGCTTCCTGGTGACTAGATTAACCATGAAAGAGTTCAGGATTGAGTTCCAGCCCTGGTCCTGGCATCATTAGGATGAGAGGGATGCTGGGATCTAAGCACACCAGAATTGATCACTTGAAGCACAGGGCCCCAAAGATTTCCAGGGAGATTCGCAGGAGGTGCCCTGTTTTTCTAGAAAACTAGCCTGCAGGGGGTCAGTCTTAAGCATGTTAGTCCTTTCTCTCTGGACAACTGGGTTGTTTCCATACTTTTGTTATTGGAAATAGTGCAGCAATGGGTAGTCTTGTATTTGCCTCCTTTTCAAAATTTACCATCACATCTTTGAAATTGAGTCCTAGAAGTAGGATTACTGGGTCAGAAGCTACATGCAAATTTTCTACATATAACTTACTCCCTTCTGAAGGGCTGCACTATTTCATTAGAGAATATATATATGAGAGAAAGAGAGAGGGTGAAAGTGAGTGAGGGCCAGAGAGAGAGAATCCCAGGAGGGACAAAGGGGGTGGGGAGAGAGAGAGAGAGAAGTGGGGCTTACCCAAAGCAGGGCACAAGCTCACCTGATGTGGAACTCATGAACCGAACCGTGAGATCATGACTTCACCATTATAATTAATGACTGAGCCACCCAGGTGCCCTCATCAGAATTTTTAAAAAGTTCTCTTAGTGATTCTAAGATACAGGCAGAAATGAGAAACACAGGTCTAAAGTAGATTCCCTGAAATTTATATCACTTGAAAATTATCTGGGCTCTTCCATTTATTGGTAAATCTCTAATTAGGTCGTTAGTTAAAAAAAAAAATCTATTCAAGGCATTAGCACTACCATTATAGACCCTTAAATCCTAGCTGAATGTACCAGTAATACCATATATTCAGACAGCGATTTCACTAATATCATCTTCTTTTATCCTCACAGTATTTCAGTGATGTAAAGGAAACTGATGCTATCTTCATGTTACAGTTTTGGTGCATAGAAAGGAGCCAGATCTCTGTACTGCAGAGCTTAATCTGGGGTTCATGGATAGGCTTTGGAGGAGGACCTCTGATCCCCTTAAATGATATGCAGTACTAATGCGGGCATATTGCGGTGGGGCTAATGGAGGGAGACCTTGCCCATAGTTATCAGCAAATTCTCAAAGAGACCTGTTGCCCAAATAGGCTAAGTGGAAAGAATACAGGATTTGGAACGAGAAGAAAAATTCTACTAGTATTTTCTAGCTGAGTGATCGGATTTGTGGGAGATTTGGCAGGGTTGACTGCTGTCTGCTGCTCAGCCAAGCTGGTTGAGTTGATCGGGCTGATCTGGCTTTCCTTGTGACCCCATGACCCCCACCAGCACTTTTACCTTTAAGCGTGGGAGCAGTAAGATCTAAAGGCAGGTTGACCAATGTAGAAAACAAATCAGGCACTCACTACCTTGTCCTTTGTGGTATTTAAACATTTTGGATTTGAATGATTTAGGTGAAACACTCTTGTTCTCTGTAGATTCTACCACTCCCTGCTGTTTCCCAAGGTCAAGAGTCACAGTATACCTTAGGTGAGTTTCAACCCATAGTTTCCTCTTCCTGGGGAACTACCTCTCTCAGATCTTCTCATGGTGAACTCTCTCATCCCTGAGGTCTATGCTTCTCACAGGTCAGTTTGGATCAGCCCCACTCAAAGGACATATGGTGGGGGTCCCACATGTGAACCACGTATGTAATTTTACATTACATTGAAAACAAATAAAAACCAAGTGAAATTGGCTTTAATAACTTATTTTATCCAAAATGTCTAAAATATCATTTCAACTTGTAATCAATATAAAAATTGCGATCAGGATATTTGATATTTTAGATTCTTTTTTTTTTTTTTTGTACTAAGTCTTTGAAATCCAGTGTGTATTTTATCTCAGTGTGGCGTAGCCATATCGCAAATGCTCAGTAGACACTTAGAGGGTAATGGCTATCCTAGCAGACAACCCTGGGCAAAGTGCCTCTCATTCAAAAGGCCTGTTTTTTTCCTTCGTAGTACGTGTGATAATCCAAAGTGATCTTATTCATTTGTTTTTATGAGCTTACTGTTTGTCTTCCCTCGTAGAATGTGAGCTCCACAAAGGTAAGGATTTTATACAATTCACTGCTGCATCCCTTGTCATCGATATTCCATAAATACTTCTTAAACTGATGAATAAGTAAATGCTTACTAGTTAAAGAGATGAATGAATGAATCAGTCATTGAAAAAATGGATGAAACTGCTTGGTCCCTAGAGGCATTTGAACGTGTGACTCCTGCCTTAGCCATTCACTTGACTTTTCAAAGCATCTATAAAATGGGGGTAATTTTATCAACTTCATAGGGTTGTAAAAATTAAATAATAGTGTGAAATTATTTCATAAACTTTAAGGTCTTATGTAAATAGCAGTTCTTAAGTGACTTGCCCAAACGTATATAATTTGTAATTGTGTGTAAGTAGTTTATAAGAGTGGGGCTTTGAAACCATGGGGTCCTGGCTCTACCGTTTATCACTCACGTGTCAACAAATGTCCTAGGTGATTTTTATTATCAAACAAGTTTGGGAAACACTAGTTACGGAATTACTTTTCTATGAGGGTTATCTGTGATTCTTGTTAAGACATGGTTACCCTATTATGCCCATATATCTGGGTTAGTGTCTTTGAGTGCACAGCTTTGGAAAGATTGGTGAACCGCCATGAGAAAGCTGATAACAAACAACTAGATCAGTAGTATCACCCTGGTGATCCATGAGAGGACAGATATCACTGTCAACTCTCTCTCTGTCACCTGAAGGCCAAAGTTACCTCTGGTATCCATTACCTGGTCATGGTGTACTTTTTACACCAGAAACCCAAATCAAGACAGAACCTTAGGGAGGAGCAGCAGCCTCTCCCTTAGAAAGGTAGTCATCAAGGGGTGCCTGGGTGGCTCATCAGTTAAGTGTCTGACTTTGGCTCAGGTCATGATCTCATGGTTTGTGAGTTCAAGCCCCACATTGGGCTCTGTGCTAGCAGCTCAGAGTCTGAAGCCTGTTTCAGATTCTATGTCTCCCTCTCTCTCTCTGTCCCTCCTCACTCACACTCTGTCTCTCCCTCTCAAAAATAAACATTACAAAAATTAGAAAAAAAAAAAAAAAGAAAGAAAGGCAGTTATCAAAAAGAGGGACCCTGGTGGTGGCCACCAGAAGGCACTCTGCCTGATGGTAGGCCCTCAAATAGAAAATCAGGGTCCAAAGTAAAGGCCTTGTGAGTTGAGCTAGTCCTTTTGGGATGGAGTATAGAAATATCAAGACAGCCTGCAAATGGGTGCCAGGTGGGCTATGATACATACAAGATCTTTACTTTCTGAGATGAATTTTTAAAATATTTATTGCCCTTTTCTAATTTCCTTTGAGTATTCTTTAATATTTAGTAAATATTATTTGAAAGTGTCCCCATTTCCTACCTAAAACATGCAATTCTCAACTTATAAGAGAGATTTGTAATACCATCTTTTAATATTTTTTTTCTTTTATTTATCCAGTTTGCACATAACTAAAGTCAACCTACTGTGTTGGCAAGGACATAGACATTAGATACTCTTATAGATTGTTGATGGGAGTAGAAATTGCTATAAGCCCTTCATTGGGTTGTGGTGGAGTATGCAATTCAGCAATATGCATAAAAATTACAAGTGAATTTATCCTTGGATCAAGTAATTCTATTTCTATCTGATATATGTTAATATGAATGTTGGTCAGCCTTAAAAAAGAATGAAATTCTGCTATATGCTACAACGTGGATGAACTTTATCTCAGTGAAATAGGTGAAATAAGCCATATGTAGCTTATAAATAAATGGCTGAGTGAAAGAACCCAGAAACAAAAGGACAAATATTATATGCCCCCATTTATATAAGGTACCTAGAGTAGTCAAATACATAAAGACCGAAAGTAGAATAGTGGTTGCTAGGGCTTAGTGGGGAGGGATAAATGGGGAGTTATTGTTAAATGGGTACAGAATTTCAGTTTGGGATGATGAAACAGTCTGGAGATGGATTGTGGTGATGGTGTTTGCACAGTAATATGCTAATGTATTTAAGGCTGTTGAATTGCATACTTACAATGTAAATTTGTTATGTTCTATCATAAAAATATTATATGTACAAGGTTATTAATTACAGTATAGTATTGATAATGGTATTGTTTACAATAACAAGATTGGAAACAACCTAAATATCCAACAGCAGAGGACTGTTACATATAACTCACTAGTAGAGTCATATAATGAAATATTATGCAGTCATTAAAAATAAATTTTTACACACTGACATGTATACTAGATATTGTATGTTTTCTTCTCCAAATTCACTGTTTACCTTCTCTGCCCTGTTTTGTTTCCTGGAAGGCTACCCTTTCTGGAATGAATCAGCTGGACTCCATTGCTCTCTGGCTTCCCTTGGTTACGGTGAGGGGGAAAGACCAACAGGAGTTAGTTCCTTGGCTCTCTATCCCCTAGGCCTCAGGTTGGCAATGACTGTACTCCTCTCCCAAAGGTCACAGCTCCTATTGGGCACAGTTCTGGCAATATTGTTCCCCACCCAAGCCTAGCGGTAGAGGTAGCTCTGGGGAACTTCACCATCCCATGTTGGTATGTGGAGATGTTTTACTGAGAACTAGAGTTAGCACTGACATACAATCACTGACCTTGATGTGTTGTAAATCCCATGGAATATTGTACAGAGAAAGGTCTAAAGTCTTAGGGGGAGAGAAACATTTCAATTTGTTGTTTATGTGCAAGTTGCTGCACCACCTGCTAATCCTATACTGTAGAAGGTTTGAAGGGTGGATGTTCATTTCCTAAGATGTTAGAAAGTACATTATTAGTGAAAGAAGCACCAGGATCTTTGAAAATTCCTGTGGTGCTATTCTCTCTAGCCTGGGAAGTGAGGGTAGGAGATGCTGCAATTGGGTTTCAATGGGAATAATGGAATCCTGGAGTGGTGGAGGTCAAAGGACAAGGGATGTATTACTACAATAAGCCATGAGGGCTTCTGAGTGGAAATCAGAGATTTTGATATGTAGGGATCTGTAATTAATGGCTAATTGATCATAGGGTTCTTAGGAATAAAAGAGATGGACAGACTTCTAAGGCTGCTTGACCTGATAAGCAAAAAGAATTCTAGGGAAGGTGGGGAGAAATCTGAAATGGTGTGTTGTTCAGTTTCCATATGGAAGACAGTACACAGGTGTGGAGCCCATTGATTGAGGAAGAGGTAAGACTTATTGAAGAAGGACTCTGCAGTGTGGTCACAGACCTTCCTTGGAGGAACCTGTAGTCATTTACCTGTGACTATACAATAGAAAAAAATATATATACCCACACCTCCCTGGGCTTAGTAGATACTGGCTCAAATATGATACTGATTTCTGGAGACCGCAAATGCTATCGTAGGTCACTCTATTGGGAATGGACTTATGGAGTTTAGGTAATAGGTAAAGTCTTGTTCCAAGCTCATCACAAAGTGGGTCCAGTGGGATCCCGGATCCATCTGTGCTCAATTTCCCTTGTGCCAGGTTGTAGAGCGATAACAGATATGCTCTGCAAATTGATGAACCCTTATATTGGTTCCCTGACCCATCAAGTAGCATTAAGTATCAAGGGATTGAATAGAAGCCCCTGGTACTGCCCCCATCTGACCTCCAACCCAAGATGGTAAACAAAAAGCAACACCACATCTCTAGGGGAATTACAGACATTAATGGTTACTCAGACTTAAAACAGAATGGGTAGTTACTCTGTCTCCATTTAACTCACCTGTTTGGACAATGCAAAAACTAGAGGGTCTTGGAGAATGTAAATTATTTAAAATATATTCTGGAGTAGTGTCAAACCTAGCTGAGGATCTGGATATAGCATCTTAGTGGCACAAATTAGCACAGCCCTCACTACCCTCTATTAGTATTCTGCTATTGGTTTATCATAAACTTTTTTGGTCACTGCTATCAGCAAAGGCAACAAAAGTAGTTTGCCTTCATGAAGCAGGAAGATTAATATCTTGACTATATTGCCTAAGGACTATATCAACTTTATTTTTGTTATAACAGCAAAAAGCTTCAGAGAGAGTGTAGTCATCTGGATATCTCACAGAGTGCCATACTCTTCTGTATTAATAGAGTTATGTTAACTGGGTCTGGTGAGTGAGAAGTAGTCAGGACCCTACTTGACATGGAAAAAGCATGCATGCCAGATGACAGGAAATAGACATAGAGAGGTGCTTGACCACAGTGGGGATGTTTCTATGGAAATCCAGGAAACTTGGACATGTTTGGATAATCTCCATGAAATGAGAGATAAGTTGCTTCCCTTTGATCCTTGTACCATGAAGAAGGAGGCACAATGCTTGGTGGGCCTCTTCTGATTTTGGAGGCAACATATACTACATTTGGGCATGATGCTCTGATCCATATCCTGGGTCAATTGTGGATGATGCCCAATGAAAAGACTATAAAGTCAAGGCAGTAATACAAAATGCTCTACCACTTATATCTTATAATCTGGCAGACCCAGTGGCCTTGAATATGTCTGTGGCAAACAGATGCTTCATGGACCCTCTGGCAAGACCCAGTAAAAGAATCACAACCCAGACTCCTAGGACTTCAGAATAAGGTCATGCTCTCTTTTACTGACAACTGTTCCCTCTCTGAAAAGCAGCTCCTGAATTATTACTGGGTCCTGGTAATGATGGAATGAATGTCTGATTATGGCATACAAATTAGCTCTGTCCCAAATGACCCATCATGATCTGGATATTTCCTGATCCACAAAATCATAAAGTTGGATACATACACCAGCGTCTCAATGTTATATGGGAATGGAATACCCAAGACCAGGCTGAGGGGGCCTGGAAGACATAGGTAACTGCATGATCAGGCAGCTCAGACTCCCGTGGTGCCTGAGCTAATGTGTTGTTATAGCTTATTCAGCTTACACTAGAGACCACATGGGGATTCCTTATAAATAGTTAACAGAGGAGGAAAAGGTACAGGTCTGCTTTACTTACGGGCCTATATGTTGTACTGGCACCAGCGAATGCAGATGGCTACTACATTTCAGTCTTACTTACAAATGGCCCCAAAAGTGTGGGGAAGGGAAGTTTTCCCAGTGGATAGATCATCAGATGGACATTTGGCTGTCCACGTTGCATGAAAGAAGAAATCTCCTGATGTACCTGATATATGGATCAATCCTAATTTACAGGCAGTAACTAACATAGTGATCTGCTTAGTGGGGAAAGAACAAGACAGGAAAGTAAAGACAAAGAAATACGGTGGGGGAGAAGTATGGAGATTGAATGGGCACAGAAGTTGAAAATATTTTTGGCCCATGTGAACATTCACCAAAGGTCATGCATCACAGAGGAGTTTCTTAGTAATTGCAGGACAGGATGATCTTTACAGAGCATGTCAGCCAGCGTCTCTCAGCAGATTAACACGACATGGTACAATATATCCTTAGCAGCAGAGATTTCCCCTCACCCAGGTGATCTGTCAGCACAGTTCAAATGCTCAATGCTCAAGTTTACCTATTCTGGACATTTCATATACAGTGAATCCTACAATATGTGGTCTTTTGAGTCTTACTTAGAATAACACTTTCAAGGTTCATCTGTGTTGTAGCATATATCAATACCTCATTCCTCTTTATGGCTGAATATTCCATGGTATGGATATACCACTTTAAAAAAAATTAATTCATCAATTGATGGCTATTAGAATTGTTTCCACTTTTTAGCTATTATGAATAATGCTGCTATAAACATTCATGTACGTGTTTTTGTGTGGACCTATGTTTTCTTTTGGTTATATACCTCAGAGAGAAATAGCTGGTATATAGTAATTCTGTGTTTAACTTTTTGATGAACTTCCAAACTGTTTCCCACAGTCCTACACAATTTTATATTTCTGCCAGTAATGTGTGAGAGTTCAGTTTCTTCCACCTACTTGTCAGTATTTGTTTATTTTATCACAGCTGTCTTAACAGGTATGAAGTGCTAACTCATCATGGCTTTGATTTGCATGTCTTTAATGACTAATGTTAAGCATTTTTTAAATATGCTATTGACCATTTGTATATATTCTTTGGAGAGCTGCCTATTGAAATCCCTTGCCCACTTTTTAATGGAGTTACTTGTCTTTTTGCTGTTGCAACATTAGAGCTCTTTATATGTTCTAGATAGACCTTTGTCAGATATGAGACTTATAAATTTTCTCTCCTATTCTCTCTGTTGCCTCTCCACTTTCTTTATGGTGTCTTTTGACACACAAAAGTTTTAAATTTTGATGAAGTTTATTTTTTCTTTGGTGCTTGTGCTTTTGGTGTAATTCTAAGAGTGTTGCCTGCTCCCAAGTTACAGAGACTTATGCCAATGCTACTTTCTAATATTTTATAGTTTTAGCTCTCATGTTAGTTTTGAGTTAGTGTTGTTTTTTTTTTTTTTTAAAGTAGTTTATTTTTGAGTGAGAGAGAGGGAGAGTATGAACGGGGGAGGAGCAGAGAGAAGGAGACAGAGGATCCAAAGTGGGCTCTGTGCTGACAGCAGAGACCTGATTCAGGGCTCAAACTCATGAACTGTGAGATCATGACCTGAGCGGAAGTTGGATGCTTAGCCAACTGAGCCACCCAGGCACCCCTTGAGTTAGTTGTTGTATATGATGTGAGTTAACGGGTCCAAATTAATTTTTTCCACTAGATATCTGGTTGTCCTAGACCATACATTGAAAAGGCAATTCTTTTCCTATTCAAAGGTCTTGGTACCTTTGTTGAAAACCAGTAGAATATAAATGTATGAGTTTATTTCTGGACTCGCAATCTATTCCATTGATCTATATATCTATCCTCATCCTAGAGCACAGTGTCTTGTTTATTGTTGCTTTGTAGTGAGTTTTTTTTTTTTTTAAATTTCCTTTCTTTTTTTTTTTTTTTTAATATTTTATTTATTTCTAGGAGAGAGAGAGAGACAGCGTGAGCAGGGGAGGGTCAGAGAGAGAGGGAGTCACAGACTGAAACAGGTTCCAGGCTCTGAGCTGGCAGTCAGCACATAGCCCGACGCGGGGCTCGAACCCACGAACCGCGAGATCATGACCTAAGCGAAAGTCGGACGCTTAACCGACTAAGCCACCCAGGCGCCCCGCTTTGTAGTGAGTTTTAAAATCAGGAAGTGTGAGTCTTTCAACTTTGCTCTTTATTCTGTGTGTGTGTGAGTGTGTGTGTCCTTTCCTTCCTCAGGGTCCTTTGCATTTCCAAATAAATTTTAGGATCAGCGTGTCCAATTCCACAAAAATGTAATTGAAATTTTTATGGGGATTACATTGAATTTTAGATTCTCCTACTAATTTAAATGAAGAGCAGTGTAATGGCTGAAGTTTAATGATTTTGAAATATGACTGAAAGGGGTGCCTGGGTGGCTCAGTCAGTTAAGCATTAAAATTTGGGTCATCATGATCTCATGGCTTATAAGTTGAATCCCCACGTTGGGCCCTGTGCTGATAGCTCAGAGCCTGGAGGCTTTTTCAGATTCTGTGTCTCCCTCTCTCTCTGCCCCTTCCTCATTTGCGCTTGCTCTCTCTCGCTCTCTCGCTCTCTCTCAAAAATGAATAAACATTAAAAAAAGAAAAATATGACTGACTGATACTACCCTATGATGGTATGGTAGCTGATGAGACTTTGTATATTTCCTGTCTTGAGGACACATTTTTCATCTAGACAGAGGACAAAGTAGGTTCTGAGAAGCAACATGAGTGAACAATGCTGGATATTTTCTTTAGATAATCTCTTCACCTTTCTCCATATTGCTTTGGGTTCTGGGAGGTTCACATTTATGAATTGGATCAACCAGCCTCTCTCGCTCCTCAGCTTTTGGTTGGGTTCAGCTAAAAGGAAGCACCAACAAAAGTCTGAAGAATGGGAATAAAAAGATTCTTGGGCTTTCTTTCTGCTGAGATCAATGTTGGCAGTGGCAATATTTTTCCATCAAAAGCCACACTCCTATTGGGTCACCCTGTTCTGCAGCAACTAGTCTCTCTGGGTTCTGACAACCAGTCCATCTACTTACCTTTTAAGGCCTGAAGATACCAGTGGCTTGCCACTGTGGCTTCCCTCTTCTTTACTGGTTTCATCTAACCATGCCCAAGTTGTCCTAAATATTCCTGGGATTTTTTAAATGGCCTTGTTCTTTTTCTCCTGATCATCTGTTTATAGTGTGCCATCTACTGCTTGCCATCCCTGACCATACAAAATGGAAAGATCTAAAAGATATCGTAAGTCAAAGAAACAAAAAGCTATGTAGTAGTTTATTTGTTGTTTATTCTTTTATAAAAATAGGGTTAGGGAGAATGTGTCTTCATATTTTCTTAGATGTTATACAGCTGATCCTTGAACAACATGGGTTTGAACTGTGTAGGTCTACTTATCTGTGGATTTTGTTTGATATATACAGTACAGTACTGTAAATGTAGTTTTTCTTCTGATTTTCTTAATACTTTATTGTAAGAATATAACATACATATAACATACAAAATCTGTGTTAATCAACTGTTTATATTATTGGTAAGGCTTCTGGCCAAAAGTAGACTATTAGTAGTTATATTTTTGGAAAGTCAGAAAAGTTATATATGGATTTTCAGTTGCATGGGGGGGTTGGTGTCCCTAACCCCCAGGTTGTTCAAGGGTGAACTATACTAGTTAGGAATTAGGCTTAACTTCAAGAGATAATTCCCAAAGAGAACTGTACTTTAAAAAAAAAAAAAAAAGATAATTTCTCTCTGTAAATAACTGAAGGAAGGTAGTCTAGAACTGAGATGGGCTCTATTGTCTGGCACACCCAGGGGAACCATTTCCTTCTAGCCTACCGGCCCTTCATCCTTATCCATGGCCTTGTCCTCAGTCCTTGGATGCATCCACTTTCCAAACAATGGGTGGAGGAGGAGAAGAAGGAGCAAAGGACCTGTAGCAGGGAAAGTTGCTGGATTAAAGGTCTAAGTGTAAGACCCCAAATTATAGAACTCCTACGTTTAAAAAAAAAATTTTATTCATTTCTGACAGAGAGAGAGTGAGCGAGCGAGCAGGGGAGGGTCAGAGAGAGAGGGAGATACAGAATCTGAAACACGCTTTAGACTCTGAGCTAGCTGTCAGCACAGATCCCGACGCAGGGCTAAAACCCACAAACCGTGAGATCATGACCTGAACCGAAGTCAGACGCTTAACTGACTAAGCCACCCAGGTGCCCCCAGAACTCCTAGAAGATCTGGCAATGATTTCTTAGATATGACACCAAAAGTATGGGCAGCAAAAGCAAAAAAATATATATATGATACTATACAAAGCTTAAAAACTTTGGGGGGTCAAAGGAAAATATCAATGATGAAAGACAGTGTATGGAAAGGAAGAAATTATTTGCAAATCATATATCTGATAAGGAGTTAATAGCCAGAATAAAGAATGCCTACAACTAAACAGCAAAATAAATAACCTAATTAAACAATGAGTAAAGAACTTAAATAGATATTTCTCTAAAGATGATATAAATGGCCAGCAAACATCTGAAAAGATGTTCAACATCACTAACCATTAGAAAAATGCAAATAAAAACCACAGTGTAATATCATCTCACACCAATTTGTACAGTCACTATGGAAAAAAAAAAAAACAGAAAACAACAGGGACACCTGGGTGACTCAGTTTGTTGAATGTCTGATTCTTGATTTCAGTTCAGGTCATTATCCCATGGTTGTGGCATTGAGCCCCACATCAGGCTCTGTGCTGAGCATGGAGTCTGTTTAAGATTCTCTCTCTATTTTTCTCTCTCTCCTCCCCTCTCCCCAATTTGAGCGCACACTCTCTCTCTCTCTCTCTAAAATTAAAACAAACAACAACAACAAAATAACAAGTGTTGGTGAGGATGTGGAGAAATAAGAACTCTTGTGCACTGTTGGTGGGATTGTAAAATGGTGCAGCTGCTATAGAAAATAATATGGCTGTTTCTCCAAAAATGTAAAGATAAATTTTATTTTATTTATTTTTCTTTTATAGTTTATCGTGAAGTTGGTTTCCATATAACACCCAGTGTTCATCCCAACAAGTGCCCTTCTCCATGCCCATCACCCCCCTTCCCCTCTCCCCCATCCCCAGTAAACCTCAGTTTCTTCTCAGTATTCAAGAGTCTCATGGTTTGCTTCCCTCCCTCTTCCCAACTATTTTTCCACTTCTCCTCCCCCATGGCCCTCTGTTAAGTTTCTCCTGATCCATTAATAAGTGAAAACATATGGTATCTGTCTTTCTCTGCCTGACTTATTTCACTCAGCATAACATCCTCAAGTTCCATCCACGTTGCTACAAATGGCCAGCATTTGCCATGTAGCATTCTTTCTCATTGCCATGTAGTATTCCATTGTACAGATAAACCATATCTTCTTGATCCATTCGTCAGTTGATGGACATTGAGGCTCTTTCCATGTTTTGGTTATTGTTGAGAGTGCTGCTATGAACATTGGGGTCCATGTGTCCCTATGCATCAGCTCTCCTGTATCCCTTGGGTAAATTCCTAGCAGTGCTATTGCTGGGTTATAGGGGAGTTCTAGTGTTAATTTTTTGAGGAACCTCCACACTATTTTCCAGAGGGGCTGCAACAGTTTACATTCCCACCAACAGTGTAGGAGGGTGCCCATTTCTCCACATCCTCGCCAGCATCAAGAGTCTCCTGATTTGTTTATTTTCGCCACTCTGACTGGCATGAGGTGGTATCTCAGTGTGGTTTTGATTGGTATTTCCCTGATGAGGAGGGATGCTGAGCATCGTTTCATGTGTCTGTTGGCCATCTGGATGTCCTCTTTGGAGAAGTGTCTGTTCATGACTTCTGCCCATTTCTTCACTGGATTATTTGTTTTGGGGGTGTGGAGTTTGATGAGTTCCTTATAGATTTTGGATACTAGCCCTTTATCTGATATGTCATTTGCAACTAGGTAAATTTTAAATTAGAGTTACCATATAATCACCCAGGCGCCCCATTTTTTATCACTTTTTAACTTTGTCCCAGATCTCAAGGATTAAACACTACTCATGGAAAATCTGAGTTGGAACAATACAGTCAATACAGTGACTAAGAAAATATTCTTAAGGGTTAGGAGCTTGAGAGAATGATGAATACAGTATTTATACAAATGATACACAAATGAAGGCATAATGGCTGGTTTGCAAAGACAATATAATCATAGCACATAAAACATAATTTGTTTTAGAGAGGTAGACAAAAAACTAAGCAGTTAAAATTTATAGCACCTAGGATTCTAAGGCAAAGGAAAAAATAGTTTTTTGTATATACATTTTTCAAAATATACCTTGTATGCAGAGACCAAAGATTGCTCTAAACCTTCTTCCTCTTAAATTAGTCAGAACACAAACTTTAGTTTAAGGAGCCTGCAAAGCTACCCACATTTTTTCCAATCTCTTTCCTTAGTGGCCTCATTTTTTTTTTCTTTCACAGTTTATTGTCAAGTTGGATTCCATATGACACCCAGTGTTCATCCCAACAAGTACCCTCCCCCATGCCCATCACCCCCCTTCCCCTCTCCTCAACCCCAAGCCCTCAGTTTGTTCTCAGCATTCAAGAGTCTCTCATAGTGGCCTCATTTTTAGATGTCAAACGACTGACATTGTTCTTGTGGGAAGGAAGTTTAGTGTATCCTGTTTAATGACTTGGATCATTAACCTGTTAGATGACCCTGAATTTTACTCAGCTTAATGTTCCCAAAATATCACAAGGAGTCTGAAGGGCCATTTTTCTCAACAAATGAAAGTGAGGCTGTATTTTGGCTGTCTGCCTGCTCAGCTAGTGAACACTGGAAGAGAATACCTGAGCTAGAAAATAGAAGTAATGCCTCTTTTCTAGACAAGATACTTTCAATTTTTCAGGAACACTTGGTGATTTGTTGCTGAGAGCACAACCTAGTTTCAAAGCTATTCTTGCCAAGAAACCGCTTCAATGTTTCCAAGGAGCACACTGATTTGGCGTGTCAATGATAGCCTGTACCATTTCAGACCAGCCTTTCACAGTGAGAAATAGAAATAGACTAATGACCTGTCTTAATCGGTCACAATATTGAGAGCTGCTGTTGTGAGATTTTTCTGGCAGAATGGTCTGTCTGCGTAATAAGGAGCCAGACTGTATGGTCTGTGGTTATGGACATTGCAGAAAAAATTCTCTTCTATGCTGAGTCCATCTTGGATGACATCATCTCTCCTTTGGATTAATCTGAGGGCTCTTTGAGCAATCTCCGGACTCCAGAGGCACTGTCAAAACTGATAAGCCCCTTCATGATTTCTTCCCTGCCTTATCCAAGGCTATTCTAGAAGAAAGCAATGACTCATTCAGATCAGCCTGGAACTTTTTCTAAAAACCATTCTCTACCAAGCATTACTTGAACCTCTTTCTGTCCTATTGCTTTTGTATTTGGATGTTTTTCCCTCTCTGCCAGGTTGTTTCTGTATGTATGTATGTACGTACGTATGTATGTATGTATGTATGTATGTTGATAGTCTACCAGGTTCTGGGATTTGAGACAGTGTTGGGATAAGATCTCATAATCTGAGATCCAGAGCATATAGGTGCAGGCTGGTTTGGGAGGGAGGCCTGACATTTGTGGGGTTTGTTTCTGATAAATTGCCTCTGGAGGCTGCACTTACTTTCCATCCCCACTTCTAGCTGTATTGAAAGACAATTCTCCTTGGCATTCTTGCACTTTTTGAACAATCTGTTCAAGGATGTTTGAAGAAGAAATGATCGTGAAATCTAGAGATAATAAAGCTTAGAAACATCACTGTCCCCAGATACATTCCATAGCAAAATCCTCCCCCTTTATCTGCGAAGATTTGCTTACATTCCAAAACATCCTCTCTCTTTCTCTGGTGAAGAGAATGGGCAGGTGACCAGCAGCTCTGTGTAACTCAGTTGTTCCTAATTTGGAAGTTCTTATCTTGTGATGCAGCCCAGTGTCTGCCCAGGTAACGTTTGGTCCTCGCTGCATCACTCTGTGGGAATTGAGGCTTTGGGAACCCACAGAAGATACTGCCTTGGCAGCTGATTTTGTTGTGATTAATCAACAGTAGTGTCTGATCTAAAGAGCAAGTGTTCTTCCATCAGTGTGCAGTATGTGTATGAAACCATATATAGCAGTCTTGTTAGCTTTCAAGTAGGGCAAAATTTTCAACCTTTCTATTTCTGATTTAGTAGTCTCTCTTACTATTCCAATGAGATTCCAGATTCTGGCACAGACGAATACAGTGAATGAGATCTCTGATTCTGGGATCAGAATACGATTCAGCCCCCAGTTGAGATTTTTAAGCTATGTGTGTTGACATGTAGGAAGACACAGCTATAATTCAACTACTAGAATTCTGGAACATTCTTCATCACTCTACATTACAAGGTCCACACTGTTTATGTTTCTCATTTTCTGTAATAAGAAAGAGCTTTGTAACTTTTGTAATAAAGAAATAAATATGGTGGGTGAAAGCAATGAAAAGAGATTTCTATGTAAAGCATGGAGGAAAATCTTTTTCTTTCTTTCTTTCCTTTTTTTTTTTTTTTTTTGTCATAGAAGTAGGTGAAACACAACACTGCAATTTTGGGAATATTGTTCAGGGAATTGTGGGAGGTTGAATTTAGTGAGCTTATTAGGGAAAAAGGAGGCAAAACAGAAATAAGTGATAACCTAATGTGAAAACATGTCCAATTAATTAAAATATAGTACACAAGCTACGAAAATTTTGTTTTCCTTGGAATAAAAGAATATCAATGCTTCTTGAGAGAGCGGCCTTTTATTCTCATAGAAATGTATTTGACACCATCAGGTAAGGTTTAGGAGTTGACTTAGGAATAATAAAAATTAAGCCTCCTCTTACCTCCTTAAGCTTCCTATTACCTTCTTAAGAATTTATGCCCTTTGTCATTTAACTTCTGTGCAAAATAAGTTCGAGTTTTCCTTTTGCCTTAAGGTTTTGTACTTTGGCCTTAATTGAGCAGCGTAGTATTCATGAATCATAGTTTTTAAAGCAATCTATCCACTTGGATTTGTTGCTACATACAAGAAGAACAAAGGTATACTTAGTAGGTTATAGGATCAGGAGCTGATCAGGTGAATATCAGCATTTACCTATTGAGGGTTTCAGAATTAATATTTCTCTCACTGTTTTCTGTATTTGCCGTCAGGATGGTACAATGGCTAGAAGCTTGAGCTTTCATGTCATTCAGACTGGGACTTGAATCTTGGTTCTGCCACATGTTAGTTTGTGACTTCAGGTGAGTTATTTAATCTCTGTAAGTCCATCATTGTTCTTGTCTATAAAGGACACATTGTAAGAATCTTATTTATAAAGAGCAAATGAGATGACACATGTGAAGCACTTAACCCAGTGCTTGGCATGTAGTAGACATGACACAAGTAATATTATTACAAAGATCACATGCATAGCACTGGACTAGGAATATCCTTCATATTCAATCTGCCTTATATGTACACCTCAATATATGTTCGCTTAATAATTTTGTCATTTCATTGTGTCCCACTTTGTGTTTCTCCTCTCAGAGACCTGCTTTGTCTATAATATGTCTCCTTAACATTACACCGATTTTTTCCTACCTCTGAACAGCAAGAATGAAGTCAAGCCTGCCTTTGTTTCATTCCAAATCTTCCTCCTTCATGAAGTTTCCTCGGATTTCTTTGATCTCTAAGGATCCCTCCGTTTTCTGAACCACTGAATTATCTCTTGCATCCAGAAGTCATTTAATTAATTGCCATGTACCATTATAGATGCTTGTTCAGTCCATAAACTTAGTCCATAAGCTTCTGTAAGGTTCCAGTCCTTTGTTGGACTGTCATAGCAGAGTGCTAATCAAGGAACTCCATAAATAATTAATGAGTAGGTTGACACAAGCCATTGTTCAAGAGCAATTCAGGATTGCAAAGATCCATAATTTCCAAACCGAAATCAAAACATGTGATTTGGCAAGTACAAGTTGATTTAGGGCAAATAGATTGGACAATTTGAAATTGGGATGGTCCCAGAAAATATAGGCAGTTTCATCATAAATCAGCCAGGGAATACGCATCCAATGTAGGAAATTAGTTTGCTCAGTGATTTTTCTTAGCATGCAAAGTGCATTTAAAACTCTAGTTTATAAATCTCTGTGGCCAGTGAAAACCTGATGACCTCTACTGATGTTGTTTCTTTTTTTTTTTTTTTCATTTTTTTCTTCTCCTCCAACTGCTTATTCTTGTTTTTAAAAAATTGATTTCATGTAGAAACATTGCAGATAATAACACTGGGCAAGACAAATACACAAGGAGAATCTTAAAGTTAAAAACTGATAAAATTTTAACTTTAAAATTTTAAAGGATGTTCTGGGTGGTAAGTGTAAATACTCTGTATGCCATCTGAAATATGCTTCATGAAACAGAAATGTTCCTGAAACAATTGAGTTTGAGTTGATTTCTGGAAATCTTATTTATTTTCAATCTACAGGAAATCTTTATAGACATTCTACAGTAAATCCTCATGCCATGAGACAAGTGAATTAGCGCTGCAATGTAATATTTAAAAAATCACCCAAACATTAAGCAGCTTAAAACAAAACATTTATTATCTGCCAGTTTCTATAAATCAGGATTCTGGTGCTGCTTATCTGGGTCCTGTGGTTTAAGTTCTTTCTTGAGGCTGCCATCATACTGTCAGAAGAGCTGAAGTCATTTCCAGGTTCCATTGGAAATGAACTGACTTCCAGGTTCACATGCATGGTCATTCCTTGCTCCAGGACCTCCCCATAGGGCAGCTCACAACATGACCCCTTCCTTCATCTAGAGCGAGCAGATAAATGACTTAATGTCAGAAGTGACATTCCATTACTTTGTTTGTATTCTATTAGAAGGCACTCACTAGATCCAGCTGTGACTTCAGGGTGGGGGATTATATAGGGACAGGGATACCAGGAGTGTAGCTCACTGGCAGCCATCTCAGGGAGCAGGGAACAAAGGTAAAGAATTGTCTTTCTTAATCTGGATTTTTGCATTTCAAGATTAAGTAACATATCTCTGTGTAAAGTGGAGCTGAGAATTTACTAATTCATGTCTCATCTATTTATATCTCCTAAGAAAATCCTTGTGGAGACAACTGGTTTAGTCATTTAGTTATCATCCCCTTCCTCCATGCTCATTCATATATTTATGGTTTAAATCAGAAAGAGCTCCCCACACCATCGTAAAGAGAAAGAAGCAGGAATAAAAATTTTCCTAACTATAAAAAAATTTTCAAGATAGAGAAAAATGGGGAAAATAGTATAATAAATTGCCAGGTACCCAGTATCCAGAAGAAGCATTTATTTTAACATTTCTTGAGCACCTGTGCAAATCATTGTCCAAAATGCTTCCAGAATATTGTTTTCACTTAGTCCTCTCAACAACCTTATAAAACAATATTCTACTTAAGAAGGTAAGTATTGTACTTTATGTATGGAGAACTTCTAGGTTCAGGTTTGGTAAAAGAGTTGTTCAAGGCTATTCAACTGGCAGAACTAGGATTATTTTTTTTTATTTTCTCCATTTTTAAATTAACTTTTGTTATTTATCTTTTTTTCTTTATTTAAACATTTTTAATGTTTTATTAATTTCTGAGAGAGAGAGACAGAGAGAGACAGTGTGAGCCAGGGAGGGTCAGAGAGAGGGAGACACAGAATCAGAAACAGGCTCCAGGCTCTGAGCTGTCAGCACACAGCCACACGAGGGGCTCAAACCCACAAACCGTGAGGTCATGACCTGAGCTAAAGTCGGAGGCTTAACCAACTGAGCCACCCAGGTGCCCCTCTTAATTTATTTTTCAAGTGAACTCTACCCCCAACAAGAGGACTAAACTCATGACCCCAAGATCAAGAGTTGCATGTTTTACTGACTAAGCCAGTGAGGTGCTTCTCCATCTTTTTCTCTATCCCAGTATCACTCCTTCTCCTCTCCCTTTCTTCATGCTATGATTGTCCTGCAATTACATCCTTACACATTACAAGTCCATCAACAGTTTTACAATTATTGCTTTATGCAATTGTCTTTTAAATCAGATAGAAGAAGAAAAGTCACTAACACAAATACACTTAAGCCGGCCTTTGTATTTCACTCATGTAGTTACCTTTACTGGTGCTCTTTGTTTCTTATGAGGATTGGAGTCATTAGGATTTCTGAGATTATAGCAAGTCTGCTCACACAGAGCAAGGATTTGAACCCACATCTTCTAACTCAAGGTTCCAGATTATTTTTATTACAACTTTGGCACAATGACAGCCCTGAATTACTTTACCATAAGGAGCTCAATTTTATCCTCCTGGAAGTTTATCTGGACAGAATTTCTAAACACATTTATGAATACTTTTCACCTTTCATTGCCACAGAAACTTTAATGGGCAAGTGAGTTTTACTGCTTCTTTGGATCATTTCATGAAATATCACACTATGCAGCCAGCAGTGAGGCAAGAGAGACATGGGAACTCAAGTTACTCACCATGGTGTAAGGTAAGTTCAATTGACAAAGCTAAGTAGATAATGTAATCATAAATGTAGTTGTAAGATAAGTAGTGAGTTCTTGCTACAGTCAGGTAGTAAGATTAGGAATTGGGCAATCACGGCAGAGCAAAGGTGAATCAAACTAAAATCTAAATAAGTAATCAGCTATGAGCATTCTAATTTAAAAAAAAAAATCGTTGGATTGGTTATCCTTTTATTCAGTGCCTGAAGCTGTAGGCATCAGCGTCAGTGTTGCTTAATATTTGCCTGATAGAAAGCTCTGAACTGGGTATGATCTAGGAGGAAAAGGAATCCTCCTTGGATCCATTTCACTCGTGGTGTATTACATCAGCATTTCTTAACTTTGAATAATGTATGCAAAATGCCATCAGGTTATGAAAGAGACATGGATATCTTGAGCATCCAGGTGTGATTTTTAAAAAAGAAAACATACTGTGTTTTAAATGTTTAATACTGTTGGTGTATCACACAGTATGTCTGTCTTCATTTGGAGAGAACACTCCCCAAAATCTAAGTTTCTTGTCTTTGTAAGTGTGAGACCCATGATCAGTGGGCCTTCTGGTCAACTATCCTTTCCCCAGCCACCCCCTGTGATGGTTCAGAAGGCAGGGACCCATTTTAAAAGTACAGGTTTTATAAAATTGATTCATACTTAACGCAAGAAATTAAGTACTATGGACAAGTTAGAGAAGAAAGCAAAAACAAAAATTTTTAAAAAAGCAAAACACCATCAAGTACACAGAAATAAGTATCATTAATGTTTGGCAGACACCATCTTACCATCTTAGTCATCTCTTTATACATGCATATATACATGTATATAGATGTAATTCATAAAAATAGGATCTTCTAAATGCTTTTCAAAAGTAAAAAGTATTAAATTTATTTTACTTGAATTTAACAGGAGAAAAGCAAATTAAATTGGTAGAAGTGCACAACCTGAGATTAATAATAAATTGTTCATATCAAGCAATTTTATTTCCTAAAATATAACTCTAAAATTTTTAAAGTTTCTTTCACTTAAAAAAAAAAAAGACCACCAAAATGGTTCAACTTAAACACTGTCTGTGAACTTCCCGCTCTGACAATGAGAAACTTGACATTTTTCTAACCTCGTTGCTTTAGTGTTTCCATTAATCCTATTATTATTTTTACATTATCAAGATTCACAAATTTGTTCTTTCCTGTAACTGTAATTCTCACAGTGTTGCTTTTTCTTTAATTACCTGCCATTCATTGATCATAGAACCTCTATTTCTAGGTTTTTTATTTTCACGTATTCGTTGGTTTGATGGATTTTGTAGTTGGATGACTTACTCAGAGAATTCATGAGTACTCAGTTTCATGAACTGTTGCTTATTTGAGAAAGTCTGTTTGAAGGACTGAATTGCTGAGCCCCAAATTACCCTTCCTTCCTCAGAACTTTATAAATAGAGCTCCACCATCTTCTGGCAATAAGTGTTGCTGCAGAGAAGTCTGAGGTTAGTCTGATTCTGTATTTCCCATTCAGCCTTCACACTTGTAGGAGATTTCCTTTTTCTACATGGATGTCCTTAAATGTTTCAGTTTAGTTCAGTTCATGATAAGTCTAGGCATTAAATATTCCTTACCAAATTATCTTGGGAAAATTTTTCTAATGGCTTAATAACAAAAAATGCATTTTTGTTATTAAATCTTACAGATCTTTTTGTTCTTGCCTCTTTTCTTTAGGAATACCAATTATTTTTATATTATGTCTCTTTTGACTGTATTCCATATCAGTAGTCATCTCTAATAATGTCCATCTTTTTTCATTTCATATGGTATGTATCAAGGCTGTCTTTTATATTCTTAATTGTTTTAAGCCATAATAATTTTATTTTTGGTCACTGTGATGTGACCAATATCTATGAAAAGATTTGATGACACCTGCCCCCCTCCCCCAAGACTAGTTATTTTCTTGTTCATTTTCTTACTTCCTTAGCTTGAAGATCCTTGCTCCACCTTTGGAATGGGTCATTCCGTCTCTTAATCTCTTCAAGATTGGGAGGAAATTTAGAAAGGTGTTTTTATAATCTGCCACTGAATTCTTAGAAACTTAAAAGAAAGAATGGGAAAAGATGGAAGAGAGTAGATAAAGTAGAAAAAAAGATTCCAAGAAGACGGAACATCATGTGAAAAATACTTGGAGGGGCACCTGAGTGGCTCAGTTGGTTAAGGGTCCAACTTCAGCTCAGGTCATGATCTCACTGTTTGTGGGATCGAGCCCCGCGTCGGGCTCTGTGCTACCATCAGCTCAGAGCCTGGAGCCTGCTTCAGATTTTGTGTCTCCCTCTCTCTCTTACCTTCCCCTGCTCATGTTCTCTCTCTCTCTCTCAGAAATAAATAAAACATTAAAAATTAAAAAAAAAAGAAAAATACTTGGAATACAAAGATTTTAGGACTCTTGAGAAAGGAGAGAAGGATCATATAGGTCAAGTAGCATAAGTGTGAGAGATGCTGGTGCTAGATGAAGTAAAAGGAGCCAGATTGTATAAGGTGTTAGGTTTACAGAGTCTGGGTTTTATTCTTCGTATATTGGGGAGTTGGGGAGAAGGGAGAGAGTGGTGGTTCTTTTTTTTTTTTTTTTTTTACAAATAGTTTATTGTCAAGTTAGTTTCCACATAACACCCAGTGCTCATCCCCACAAGTGCCCTCCTCCATGCCCATCCCCCCTCCCCCCACAACCATCAGTCCTCAGTTTTTGTCAGCATTCAAGAGTCTCTCATAGTTTGCCTCTCTCCCTTTACCCCACCATTTCCCCCCTTCTTCTCCCCCCTTGTTCCTCAGTTAAGTTCCTCCTAATCCTCCTATATGTGCAAACAGATGATATTTGTCCTTCTCTGCCTGACTTACTTCGCTCAGCATAACACCCTCAAGGTCCATCCATGTTGCTACACATGGCCAGATTTCATTGTTTCTCATTGCCACGTAGTATTCCATCGTATAGATAAACCACATCTTCTTGATCCATTCATCTGATGATGGACACTTAGGCTCTTTCCATGTTTTAGCTATTGTGGAGAGTGCTGCTATGAACATTGGGGTACATGTGCTCCTATGCATCAGCATTT
>NW_024081628.1:592584-648215 GCF_003009895.1 Hyaena hyaena | reverse complement strand
TTTTTCTATAATGGTGTCTTCTAAATCACTTATTCTCCTTTCTGCCTCTTCAATCCATGCATTGGAGGCCTCTAATATATTATGTATCTCATATCGCATTTTTTAATTCTTTGTGCCTATTTTTATTTCCCATTCTGTCTGTAGCCATAGTTTCTTTGATGTCCCGTATGTTTTTTTCAAGCCCAGCTATTAATTTTACCATTATTATTCTAAAATCTTGTTCAGTGATGCTGCTGATATCTGTTTTGAGCAGTTCACTAGCTGTCATTTCTTCTTGGAATTTCTTTGGAGGAGAGCTCTTTCGTTTCTTCATTTTAGTTAGCTTTCCGGCTCTTGTTGGTTTTAAAGATCTGTTAATGCTCTCTGTATCTATGAGCACTGCTATATCCAAGAAGACTCTTTGACTGTCCAGGGCCTATCCTTTCAGAGAGTGTTTTTTAAATGGTATCTCTTGGTCTCTCTTTTTGGGACCTTGGTTATTTTATTTTCCTATTCGTAGTGATATATGGGACTCTCCACCTTGTGTACTCTGGCTTGTTTCTTGAGGTAGCCTTTACTGGTGTCTGTGGATTTCTGTTCTTCTCAAACATTATCCAGTGGAGACAACAGGCAAGTTTCCATAAATGTCTCTGAACTTTGCTCCTGGTGATTCAGCTTTACCAGGAGATGCTATGAGAGTCAGCCACAGTGCTTCTTCTATCATCCAAAGAGTATACTCTCTGTCCTAAAACTGACACAGTTCATGAGTAACAGCACAGAAACAGTTCAGATACTTTCTCACCAGCAACACAGTCTTCAAGAATCCTTTGGCCAAATCTTTTACTGGAACAGAGATACTGGTTTCAGTCTTTTAATCCTGCCTTCCAACCACTGTCACCACTGTTGTAAACTTCAAGACTTTATCTATGCTCTTGCCCACAGTCTCAAGGTTTGCTGTGTTGTGTTTGCTTTACGCTCTGTGCACACTCCAGTGGTCCCCGAAAGTGTGTGCATTATCTCCATTAATAAATTCATCATAATTATAATCGCTTATTAGTTCTGGGATCTTGGGCAAGTTGCTTAACCACTCTGTGATTCAGTTTCTTCATATGCTGACGCTTCTTTGGAGAAGCTGCAAGGAGCATAGATCTCCACACCCGCCTGCTAGTAACTTCAGGGTTTATACAGAGGCCTTATATGGGTCAAGTGTACCATCCAGATGGTCTCCTGATGGTGTTCTTGAATATGGCGCTGGCACGGGAATAACCCGTCAAACGTGCCTTCGAGAGTGGTGGTTCTTAAAGGGCTTTTTAAAAAAATAATTTATTGTCAAGTTGGTTTCCATATAAACCCAGTGCTCATCCCCACAAGTACCCTCCTCCATGTCCATCTCCCCCCACCCCCCCATCTGCATTAGCCCTCCTTTTGTTCTTAGTATTCAAGAATCTCTCATGGTTTGCCTCCCTCTCCCCAACTATTTTTCCCCTTCTTCTCCCCCATGGTCCTCTGTTAGCTTCCTCATAATCCACCTATATGTGCAAACATATGGTATCTGTCCTTCTCTGCCTGGCTTATTTCTCTCAGCATAACACCCTCAAGTTCCATCCACGTTGCTACACATGGCCGGATTTCATTCTTTCTCATTGCCATGTAGTATTCCACTGTATAGATAAACCACATCTTCTTGATCCATTTGTCAGTTGATGGACATTTAGGCTCTTTCCATGTTTTGGCTATTGTTGAGAGTGTTGCTATGAACCTTGGGGTACATGTACCCCTATGCATCAGCTCTCCTATATTCGTTGGGTAAATTCCTAGCAGTGCTATTTCTGGGTCATAGGGGAGTTCTATTGTTAATTTTTTGAGGTACCTCCACAGTTTTCAAGAGGGGCTGCACCATTTTACATTGTCACCAACTGTGTAGGAGGGTGCCCGTTTCTCCACATCCTCACCAGCATCTAGAGTCCTCTGATTTGCTAGAGGACTTTAGCCTTTTAGCCACTGTGACCGGCGTGAGGTGGTATCTCAGTATGGTTTTGATTTGTATTTCCCTTATGAGGAGGGATGCTGCGCATCGTTTCACGTGTCTGTTGTCCATCTGGATGTCCGATTGGAGAAGTGTCTTTTCATATCTTCTGCTCATTTCTTCACTAGATTGTTTGTTTTTTGGGTGTGGAGTTTGGTGAATTCCTTATAGATTTTGGATATTAACCCTTTATCTGATATGTCATTTGCAACTATCTTTTCCCATTTCATCGGCTGCCTATTTTATGGATTGTTTCCTTTGCTGTGCAGAAACTTTTAATCTTGATGAGGTCCCACTCGTTTATTTTTGCTCTTGATTCCCTTGCTTTTGGAGATGTGTCAAGTAAGAAATGGCTGCTGTTGACGTCAAGGAGGTTGTTTCCTGATTTTTCCTCTAGGGTTTTGGTGGTTTCCTTTCTCACGATCAGGTCCTTTATCCATTTTGAGTTTATTTTTGTGTATGGTGAGAAAATGATCTAGTTTCATCCTTCTGCATGTTGCTGTCCAGTTCTCTTAGCACCATTTGTTAAAGAGGCTGTCTTTTTTTCATTGGATACTCTTTCCTGCTTTGTCAAAGATTAGTTGGCTGTACACTTTTGGGTCCAAATCTGAGTTCTCTATTCTATTCCATTGGTCTACGTGTCTGTTTTTGTGCCAATACCATACTGTGTTGATGATTACAGCTTTGTAGTAGAAGCTATAGTCTGGGATGGTGATGACTCCCATTTTGATTTTCTTCTTCAATATTACTTTGGCTATTTGGGGTCTTTTGTGGTTCCATACAAATTTGAGGATAGTTTGTTCTGATTTTCAGAAGAATGCTGGTGCAATTTTAATCGGGATTGCATTGAATGTGTACATTGCTTTGGGTAGTAATGACATTTTAACTATATTTATTCTTCCAATCCATGAGCATGGACTGTTTTTCCATTTCTTTGTGTCTTCTTCAATTTCCTTCATAAGTTTTCTATAGTTTTCATCATACAGATCTCTTGTATCCTTGGTTAGGTTTATTCCTAGGTATTTTATGGCTTTTTTGTGCAATTGTTAATGGGATCAGTTTCTTGATTTTCTGTTGCTTCATTATTGGTGAATAAAATGCAACCAATTTCTGTACGTTGATTTTGTGCCCTGCAACTTTGCTGAGTAGCTTCGGGTAGAGTCTGTCGGGTTTTCTATGTAGAGTATCATATCGTCTGAGAAAAGCGCAAGTTTGACTTCTTCTTTGCCAATTCTGATGCCTTTGATTTCCTTTTGTTGTCTGATGGCTGATGCTAGGACTTCCAGCACTATGTTAAACAACAGTGGTGATAGTGGACATCCCTGTCGTGTTCCTGATCTCAGGGGGAAAGCTCTCAGTTTTTCCCCATTGAGGATGATGTTAGCTGAGGGCTTCTCATAGATGGTTTTTATGATGTTTAATTAAGTTCCTTCTATCCCGAATTTCTCGAGGGTCTTTATTAAGAAGGGATGCTGTATTTTGTCAAATGCTTTTTCTGCATCTATCGACAGGATCATATGGCTTTTATCTTTTCTTTTGTTGATGTGATGTATATTATTGATTGATTTGCAAATGTTGAACCAGCCCTGTAACCCAGGAATGAATCCCACTTGATCTTGGTGGATAATTCTTTTTCTGTGCTGTTGGATTCGATTTGCAAGGATCTTGTTGAGGATTTTTGCATCCGTAATCATCAAGGATATTGGCCTGTAGTTCTGGGGGTTTTTTTGCTGGATCTCTGTCTGGCTTGGGAATCAGAGTGATGCTGGCTTCATAAAATGAGTCTGGGAGTTTTCCTTTGATTTCTATTTTTTGGAATAGCTTGAGAAGAATTGGGATTAAATCTGTTTTAAATGTCTGGTAGAATTCCCCAGGGAAGCCATCAGGTCCAGGGCTCTTATTTGTTGGGAGATTTTTGATCACTGATTCGATTTCTTCACTACTTATGGGTCTTTTCAGATTTTCTATTTCTTCCCGTGTGAATTTTGGTAATGAGTGTGTGTTTAGGTATTTGTCCATTTCTTCTAAGTTGTCCTATTTGTTGGCATATAATTTTTCATAGTATTCCCTGATAATTGCTTGTATTTCTGAGAGGTTGGTTGTAATAAGTCCATTTTCATTCATAATTTTTTCTATTTGGGTGCTCTCTCTTTTCTTTTTGAGAAGCCTGGCTAGAGGTTTGTCAATTTTGTTCATTTTTTCAAAAAACCAACTCTTGGTTTCATTGATCTGTTCAACTGTTTCTTTGGTCTCTATGTTGTTTATTTTCTGCCCTGATTTTTATTATTTCTCTTCTCCTGGGTTTGGGGTGCTCTTGTTCCTCTCCATCTAGTTCCTTCAGGTGCTCTGTTAGATTTTGCACTTGCTTTTTTTCTAATTTCTTGAAATAGGCCTGGAGTGCAATGTACTTTCCTCTTAGGACTGCCTTTGCTGCATCCCATAGAGTTTGGATTTGTTGTATTTTTGTTTTCATTTGTTTCCAAATTTCTTCTCAAATTGCCTGATTGGCCCATTCATTCTTTATTAGGGTGTTCTTTAACCTCCATGTTTTTGGAGGTTTTCCAGACTTCTTCCTATGAATGATTTTGAGTCTCATAGCATTGTGATCTGAAAGTGTGCATGGTATGATCTCAAATTTTTAATATTTATTGAGGGCTGCTTTATGTCCCAGTATGTGATCTATCTTGGAGAATGTGCAATGCGCACTTGAGAGGAAAGTGAATTCCATGGCCTCAGGATGTAGAGTTCTAAATATATCTGTCAACTCCATCTGGTCCAATGTGTCATTCAAGTCCATTGTGTCTTTAGTGATTTTCTGTCTAGTTGATCTATTCATTGCTGTAAGTAGAGTATTAAAGCCTTCTGCTGTTAGCACATTCTTATCCATAAGATTGTTTCTGTTTGTGATTGTTTTATATATTTAGGTGCTCCCATATTTGATGCATAGACATTTATAATTGTTAGCTCTTCCTGATGGATAGACCCTGTAATTATTATATAATGTCCTTCTTCATCCCTTGTTCCTGTCTTTAAAGTACAATTTGTCTGATATAAGTATAGGTACTCCCGCTTTCTTTTGACTTCCAGTAGCATGATAGATATTTCTCTACCCCCTTACTTTCAATCTGAAGGTGTCCTCCAGTCTAAAACGAGTTTCTTGTAGACAGGAAATATATTTTTTTAATCCATTCTGCTACCCTATGTCTTTTTATTGAGGCATTTAGTCCATTTACATTCAATGTTATTATTGAAAAATACGTGTTTAGAGTCATCGTGTCCTTTGTGGGATCCATGCTTATGGTAAGTCTCTGGTATCTTGTGTTCCTCGCAACATTTCCCTCAGAGAATCCCCCTCAGGATTTCTTGTGGGGCTGGTTTAGTGGTGATGAATTCTTTCAATTTTTGTTTATTTGGAAAGACTTTTATCTCTCCTTCTATTCTGAGTGACAGGCTTGCTGGATAGAGGAATCTTGGCTGCATATTTTTTCTGTTCATCACATGAAGGTTTCTTGCCATTCCTTTCTGGCCTGCCAAGTTTCAGTAGATAGGTCTGTTACTATTCTGATGTGTCTACCTTTGTATGTTAAGGCCCTTTATCCCTAGCTGCTTTAAGAATTCTCTTTGTCCTTATATTTTACCAGGTTCACTGTGATATGTCGTGCCGAAGATCGATTCAAGTTATGTCTGAGGGGAGTTCTCTGTGCCTTTTGAATTTCAACATCTGTTTCCTTCCCCAGATTGGGGCAGTTCTCTGCTATAATTTGTTCAAGGACTACTTCAGTGTCTTTCCCTCTTTCTTCCTCTTCTGGAATTCCTATGATACAGATATTATTTCATTTGATTGTATCGGTGAGCTCTCGAACTCTCCTTTCGTGTTCCTGGATCAGTTTATCTCTCTTTTTCTCAGCTCCCTCTTTTGCTATAATTGTGTCTTCTAAATCACTCATTCTTCTTTCTGCTTCTTCAATCCATGCATTGGACACCTCCATTTTATTTTGCATCTTGTTTATAGCATTTTTAAATTAATTACAACTATTTTTAAGCTCCATAGTCTTTGTAGCAATAGTTTCTCTGATGTCTTCCATGCCTTTTTCAAGCCCAGTGATTAATTTTATGAGTATTTTTCTAAGTTCTTGTTCAGATATTTTGCTTATATCTGTTTTGAGCAGTTCTTTAGCTGTCATTTCTTCCTGGAATTTCTTTGGAGGAGAGTTCTTCTGTTTTGTCATTTTGGTTAGCTTTCTATCTCTTATTAATTTTAAAAGCTTGTTATGCACTCTGCATCTGCAACTACTGCTGTACCAAAGAAGACTCTTTGACTATCCAGGGCCTGTCCATTCAGAAAGTATTCTTTGGTGTCTCTTGGTCTCTCTTGTTGAGACCTTGGTTATTTTATTTTCCTACTTGTAGTGGTATTTGGGACTCTCCACCATGTGTACTTTGGCTTGTTTCTTAAGGTAGCCCTGGAAAAAAAACAGACAGACAAACACACAGGGAACAAAGGCACACAAACACACAGACAAATCCTGCAAACACGCAAACTGAAAGGGAAAAAGAAAAATAGGGACACATAGGGAAAAAAAAGGAAGGAGGGAAGACAAATAATAAAAATAAAATAAAAATACATAAAAAAGAAAAGAATAAAGAAAAAACCCAATAGACAAAGGACAGTCTAAAGCCTAGAACCAGAATTCCCAGCTACAAATAAAGAGCCGGGTGTATGCAGTGCTGGTGGAAGAGCATATACAAAGAGAGAAATGACAGGGCGGGGAGGAAGTGAACCTGGAAATGAAATGAGTAGGCAGAGAGACTAAGAAGCTTAATTCAGAGAGAGAAAGAGGGGAATATGGTTGGAGAAGAGGTGAAAGAAATGACGATGATGCTACTCAGAGAAACTATATAGTCTGATTAGTCCAGAGAGAAAGAAATAAAAAGGTAGCGGTGGAGGTGTGGAATTTACACCGAGAGAATGGATTAAATGTGACTATTTAAGCAAGCCAGTGACCAGAATTAATCAGGGCAGTGCATCCATGTTGGTCTTGCCCTTGTTCTGGTAAAAAAAAAAAAAAAAAAAAAAGGAAGAGGAATGCTCTCTAGTGGGGATGGGCGTGGTTTGGTCCAGTGCATCCCGCGGGGGTCCTGCTTTGGTGGTTGTGGGGAGAAAAGTGGCAGTGTCCCAGGCCCTTCTCAAACCGAGCGTTGCAACTCACTCTTTGGGGTGTGATCTCCCCATGCCAGGGGCGTAGCCAAGGTGGGCCATGCTCTATATCCCAAGCCAAGCCTGGTTTCCATATCTCAGTCCACCGGCCCCATTGAAATTGCCCGAAATATAAACTCACAGGTGAGTCCTTCAGAGCAATTTCAAGCCTCTCGCCTCCCCCCTGGGGATCCAGCTGAGCCAGAAGCACAAAGGTGGGGCCACCGCCTCCCCTCTAGGTCGAGCTGGCGAGCAGGGAGCAGTTTCCCCCGGTGTCTCCTGGGATGAGTGTGTCCCGCCTAGGGTCAGCTGGACAGCAGGAGCCCGGATCCCTCTGTCCCGAGCGGAGGTTTTTCTCTTCTCCAGCAATGGGGACAGTGTCTTGAATAATTTTGCCCACTCTTTTTTCCCCTAGACTCACTGCAGTTCCTCACAAAGGGGGATCCCCCCCTCCCTCTCTGTCTCCGGTCCCAGCCGAATTTTATCTTCCCCAGTTCACACTCACACTGTAAGGTTTTCTCAGTGGACTCTGTCTCCTTTTCCTCCCAAACTCCTAGATTCTGTAAGGGTTCCTATGGCTTCAGGCCTTCTCTGTGGGAGAGATGGGGTGAGTGAAATGTATGGAGCTCCCTACTTCTCTGCCATCTTTCCTCTATCCCCCAATTCACTTTTTATAAAATGTTTATTGATTTATTTTTAAGAGGGAGGGAGCGAGGGAGAGAGAGAGAGAGAAATAGAGAAATAGAGAAAACACAGAAGCAGGGGAGGGGCAGAGAGAAAGGGAGACACAGAATCTGAAGCAGGCTCCTGGCTCCCAGCTGTCAGCACAGAAGCTGATGCAGGGCTTGAACTCATGAACTATGAGATCATGACTTGAGTGGAAGTCAGACGCCTAACCAACTGAGCCACCAGGTATCTCCTGTATCGCTTATGGAAGATTGTGTTTCTGGAAATTTATCCATTTATTCTAGGTTGTTTACTTCGTTGACATAGAATTTTTTTTTGTAGTCTCTTATACTCCATGCAGGAGTGCCCTGGCCTTCTGTTGGAACTGAGTCGAGCATGTCTGGAGGTTCCTAGGACACTGTAAGCAGGGTGCTTCCCAGTAGGTAACTCGTGGATACTTGTCTCAGATCAGAATCTTCCTGGAGAATTTTTCTTAAGACTGGGAGGATGGTTGGCTCTACCACTCCAATTATTTTAACTTGTAACTCTTCTCAGGCATTTCAGTTAGTGGAATATGATATGTAATGACCTCAGTTCTTCTATGAGTAAATGACCTCGAAAGAGGCTCCTAAATTGATTGCATGTCTGGGAATCTCCACTGAGAAATCCAAAAAGACCCTGTTGTTGTCAACCTCATGTTTACTAGGATAGGATCTACAGTTATAAGCTATCTGGAAAGGTACAGTTTCCTATTTATGTTAAGTTATAGAGAATGTAAGAGACATTTCTCTGTACTCTGCTAATGAATTTTTAAAAAATGTGTGCTTGGAAGTTGATAAGAGAGTAGATCTTAAATTTTGTCACTACAACAACAAAGAAGTGGTAGAGAGTGATAGAAATGTTACTTAAAACTATACTGGTAATCACACTGAAATAAATAATTGCATCAAATTGACACACTTTGTGCCTTCAAGCTACACAGTGATATATGTCAATTACGTCTCAATAAAGTGTGTGTGTGGGGGGGGATGTGAATATTCCAAAAAATTGACAGATGTAAGATTCAGAATGTGCTTACTGAATTAAATGTTAGTCAATGTGGTAATTCTTTGGTCAATTCTGGAGCAGAGAGTGAAAGAGACTGGTGAAGGGAGAGATTAGTGTGTCACAACAAGAATAATAAGTCCTGGATTCAAGCTTTGTGTCCCTTCTGACAATGGGAGCTTGAGTAAGTCACTTACCTTGCCTGAACTTCAGTTTCTTCCATAAATGAGTATGTTAAGAACATTTATAAGAACTGATTATGTGTCAGGCACTAGTCTAAACACTCTATGAATCCTTAAAGCAAATCAATGTGTCATTGTCACCTCTTCCATTTTAAAGGTGAGGAAATTGAGGCATGTGGAGATGGGTTAGCATTCTCAAGATCACACATTTTCTAAGTGGCTCCCTAAGATTTGAGAATGAGCACTATGCTGTAACCTCCTCTGATGAGGTCACCTGGTTTGCCTTTCCTCCACTCTCCCTTCTGTTCTATATCTTGGGAGGATGACACATGTGTGTGGCTTTGTTGGGTTCCAGCAGTGACAAGAGATCAGAGGGTGGGAGATGAGAGAGGCTGGACACCTTCTTCTTCCCTAGCCTGTCTGAACGATAGCCACAGGACACCTTTGTCAAAGGAAATATCTTTTGTCAGGTGCCATCTCCATGCAGTTTATCTACTCAGATTCTAGGAACTGATCTTTTCCCAGCTCTCTCAGGGCCTACACATGGAAATAGCTCTTCACTCATGCCTGCCTGGCATGCTCTGCCATCCTTTGCTGCTAGGATCCTTGCTGATTACACTTCATAATCTAGAAAGTTGCATACAATGTACTGTACCAGAAGTAAGTTCATTTCTTGGTCACCACCACACTGGAGGTTCTGCTAATGTAAAGTCTCCTAGGTGAGACTCTTGGAAGGAAAAGCACTGGAACGTGTTGCAAGGGGCAGCTCCAGAACTGAGATCCTAGAGAAAATGGAGAGGGTAGTGAATGGCTTTGTTCTTACGCGTTCTGGCCAGAATTTGTAGAATTTAGGCACTCCAACTTTCCAAATTTATTTAGCTCCCACACCAAAATTCTTTTATTCACTGAATGCATCATGAATTGACACAACCTCTTCCTTCTGCCTGGCACACTTTTTCTTTGTGCCTGGAAAACTCCTTAGGATATCGGCATGAATGTTAGTTACTTGCTCAAGGAAGCCTTTTCTGGAGCATGCCTTCAGTCCTGCCACAATAGATCATTATCTCATTATATGCTCTATTCGCTTTTCGGAACATTGCTTCACAACACTTAACAGAGTTTATAATTATGTATTTGGTGATGATTTGATCCATGTCTACTCCTTCCCTAGAAAGGGAGCTCTAGGAGGACTGAGATTTCTAGAACTTTAGATACTGCAAGAAGGATGGGCAAGTAACTCTAGAATCTAGTTAGAAGGAGAATGAGGGCGTGCTAGTTATTTCATTGGTATAGGCTTAAAATAATGACTATTTACTTTACACTTGTTTCATAGTATTATCCACACACCTTTTTAATTACATATCAGGCATGAGACATGTGTGTCAGAAATTGATCTTTTGACTTAGCCATTGTTTTTAGTCATCTTCTCCAGCAAAAGTGATATTTCAGAGTTGATGATGGTTCTTTCTGTAACTAACCTTTATCATACTATCTCTGTGTATTGATATCATTGACTTAGAATTTAGAATTATAAACCATTGGCTGATCTATTTCCTCATTTGTCTGGATCTAAAATTTGGCAGCATCTTTATTTTTTAGTATGTTTTTATTTGGCTTCAAAATTTTCCATTTAGGTTGTACACTTAGATGAAATCTTTACTCAAATATAAGTAGCTTATTTAAATCAGCTGATATGCCGTAAATGAAAAAAAACCCACTTCACATGTAAATAATAAAAATAGCGTTTCTAAGTTTAGCAACGAGTTTATTATTGAATTCTGCAGGGAACTGACTAAACTAACCCCGAATACCGTCCTTTTATGACCAATTTGTGTGGACAGTTATAAATAGTACAGTGAGCCGTGTCTACAAGGCTACAAGCCAAAAATCTTGCGTGTCATAAAAGGTCTGTTGTTCTTTGTAAATAGACAATTATTAAATGGCATTTCTGAAGCTGGATGCTGAGGAAAGCGATGTGTCAGTAGACAGCCTAATTTAAAAAACTGATTTAATAGAAGTTCCATTCAAAATGGTTTATATATTATATATCCTTTTACATACATAATAATTACTTCTATATAAACTTGGCATTGATAAAATATTTATACTTAAGTTTTTTTCATTAGAACAAATTATATAGTGTTAAAAATTTGTCAACATTTTAGTGTAAAAATTGCACTCTCAAAAATTATTGTTTATAAGCTTAATATGTATTTATTTTAAAAACTGTAACAAATTTACAATGCTTAAAAAAAGAAAAAGAAAAAGGAATGTCCAAAATCTTACTATCTAGAAACAATCAGGGTTAACTTTCCTCCATAAAGATGACTCAGAGCTCTTTCCAAATTATCAAATACAGGAGACATCATCATTTTGAGTTGCTACTGTTGGCAGCTTCAAATATTAAGGCCAGTTTTTAAAACCAACCTTCCTGGGGCATCTGGGTGGCTCAGTTGGCTAAGCATCTGACTTTGGCTCAGCTCATGATCTCACAGTTGGTGAGTTCGAGTCTGGCATTGGACTCTCAACTCTCAGTGCAAAGCCTACTTCAGATCCTTGTCTCCCTCTCTCTCTGCCCCTCCCCTGCTCATTCTCTCTCTCCCTCTCCCCCTCCCTTCTCCTTCCCTCAGTCTCTCTCTCTCTCTCAAAAATAAATAAACATTAAAACAAAAAAACCCAACCTGCCTTAGCCCAGATTCCCTATGAAACAGAATGCAAGACAAGCAATAAATGTGTATGTTTCATTTGGAAGGTGCAACCTGAAGGCAGCAAGAGTGAAGGAAAAGACGTATGAAGTAGTGAAAGATGGGAAACCATGCCACACGATACTATTTTTCTTCATGATGAGACCATAAGAATTAAAACCTGTTCCTTTACAGGTACACTTGCCTGATCAGGTAACATATACCCAGAAAGACTATATAAAGTCACACCTGAGAACAGTCTTTGAAGGGAGGAAAGAAGGAATTTGTCTGCCAGCTCCCTTTCTTCTCTTTTCCGTTGGTGAAAGTTTTCCTCACAAGGAAGTTTACTCCCTCACATTCCCTCTCGTCAGTCAGTATCTTTGGCAGCCACTTGCCAAGCACGATCCGTTCTGCAGTGTGGTTCTCCATTTGAGGTGTCAGAAAGAGCCAGAGACTATAAGTGTGGCTGACTGGCCTCAGTAGGTAGACTTTTATGGGTCTATATAGAGTGGGTCCACCTTAGCAATAGCTAAAGTAAAGAAAGCAATGTGAACTAGGGTCTAAAAGACAGGTACGACTGGGTGCCTGGGTGGCTCAGTCAGGTAAGCATCTCTACTTCAGCTCAGCTCATGGCTTCATGGTTTGTGAATTTGAGCTCCATATGGGGCTCTCTCCTGTAAGCACAGAGCCCACTTCTGATCCTCTGTCGCCTTCCCTGCCTCTCTCCTGTGCGTGTTTTCTCTCTCTCTCTCTCTCAAAAATAAATAATAAACAACATTTAGAAAGAAATGACTGATAAGGCTGGGAGAACCTGTGGAGGCAAATGAGATATATACTGAGGAAATATAATTTAGATTATTTTCCAATTTTCATTATAATAACTAAGGCTGCAATAAAAGTCATTTTACATACATACTGTGCACTTACCTGTATATTATCTTGGAAAAAATGCTCAGATGCCCATTGCTGAGCTAAACACTTCTGAATCCCAGGGAGTTTCTATATTGCCTTAAGAGAAAAGGACAAGGAAAGGGAGGATGTCCAAGGACTTGGGTGGAATCTAGTTTCACAGATTGTCTATTGCCTTGGCAGCTGGCTGAATTCTGCTGCTTGATTTGGAAGAATTACTGAAGCTTTGGAATCGTCCCCCTTCTTACTTCTCAGTTTTCACTTTCTTTTTCTTATTTACATACCTGATGTTTAACCTAAAGATGGTTCAACCGAGATGTTCTAGCAGAGACATGCAGCTACTTTTCACTTTAAAAAGTCTTCTTGGACAAATATCATATGTTTGCACGTATAGGAGGATTAGGAGGAACTTGATGGAGGAACAAGGGGGAGAAGAAGCGGGGAAATGGTGGGGGAAAGGGAGAGAGGCGTTAAACCATGAGAGACTCTTGAATGCTGACAAAAACTGAGGACTGATGGATGTGGGGGGAGGGGGGATGGGCATGGAGGAGGACACTTGTGGGGATGAGCACTGAGTGTTATGTGGAAACTAATTTGACAATAAACTATTTGTAAAATAAATAAATAAATAAATAAATAAACATTAAAAAAATTAAAATGCAAAAAAAAATAAAAATAAAATAAAAATTCTCCTTTCCTTCTGGAAAGATGCAGACTGAAGAGGGGTATAGGGGTTGGCTAATGGAAAAGGGGCTACTACTCTCATCAGTCATACCAGCCAGATAACCAGTCCTGGGGTGGGGAGCAATGCTGAGACAGATGGCGAACTGTCCATCTCCAGCTCTTTCCTCCCGCTAACTAGCTTGCGGCTTTGGGCAGGTCACACACAGTCTTTCACTTTCTACTTCTGTTAAGTGAGGGGATTGAACTAAATTTGACTAATTCTAAGGGACACTTAGCTTCACGATTTTGGTAAAACACAGAAGTACAAATTAATGAACAATATATTTCTTTTTTTTAATATTTTATTTATTTCTAGGAGAGAGAGAGAGACAACGTGAGCAGGGGAGGGTCAGAGAGAGAGGGAGTCACAGACTGAAACAGGCTCCAGGCTCTGAGCTGGCAGTCAGCACAGAGCCCGACATGGGGCTCGAACCCACGAACCGCGAGATCATGACCTAAGCGAAAGTCGGACGCTTAACCAACCAAGCCACCCAGGCGCCCCTCAATATATTTCTTTTTTGATGCCAGCAGAAAAATAGAATATAGTGAATAGAATGTCATACATTTCTTCCACATCATGGAAATACTGTAAAAAATTGTTGTAAATACTAGTTATAGTGTTAAAAAAAAAAGTTAGAAGCATCCCATACGTCCAAAAGGAGAAGAAAGTGTAAATCATATCTCTTCAGGATACAATATCATGAAGCCATTAAAAACAGTGTTTTCAGGGGCACCTGGGTGGCTCAGTTAGTTACACATCCAATTTCAGCTCACGTCATGATCTCATGGTTCATGGGTTTGAGCCCCATGTCAGGCTCTGTGCTGACAGCTCAGGAGCCTAGAGCCTACTTAGGATTCTGTGTCTCCCTCTCTCTCCACCCCTCCCCTGCTCATTCTCTCTCTCTCAAAAATAAATAAACATTAAAAATTTAAAAATATTTTCAACTGGAAAAATAAACAATAACTTAATGTAGTGGTTACTCTCTGCCCTATAGAGTGTTCCGGAGCTGATAGTAGCAGTAGCAGTGAGGATGGTAAAGATGGTGGTGGCAATGGTGAGAATGGTGGTTAATGGTTGGGTGGATCAAGATGGAATGAGGCTTCTTAGTGTGCACATAATTTTGTTTTGAGTTCTGTAATTCTAGTCAATATTAAAATTTTTAAAAATAATTTTTCCAGACATATTTAATGACATATTAAAATGTCAGTGGTATAATATTAAGATATTCTAAGAGCACAGTGTAGTGTTTTTACATATGTGTGTATATGTGTGTAAAATGATTCCAATTTTTTAAAATATGTAAAAATATTAGAAAAAAATACTTGAAGTACTAACAACTACAGATAGTCCCTAACTTACAATGGTTTGACTTATGATTTTTTTTTTTTACTTTACTATAGTGTGAAAGCAAGACACACTCAGTAGAAATGATACTTGCAATTTTTATCTTTTCCTAGGCCAGCTGTATTCAGTATGATACTCTCATGTGATCGTGGGCAGTGGCAGCGAGCTACTGCCCCGTAATCACAAGGGTAAATACTTGATACAATTAAAATCATTCTGTATGCATAAAACATTTTGTTTTTCACTTTTAGCACAGCATCCAATAAATTAGATGAGATATTCAGCACTATTCTAAAATGGGCTGTGTGTTAGATGATTTTGCCTGTGGGCTAATGTAAGTGTTCTAAGCACAATTAAGCTAGGCTAAGCTATCATGTTTGGTATGTTGGGTGTATTAAAACATTTTCGACAAAATATTTTCAATTTATGGTGGGTTTATCAGGATATAACCTTATCGTAAGTCAAGGAGAGCCTGTATTTTGGGTAAATGAGCTTGAAAGTAATATTTTTTTTTATTAAAAGTACAATTAAAATACAATATTGGTTTCAGGTATACAACATGCTGATCAACTACTCTATGCATTACTCAGTACTCACCACAATAAATGTAGTTACAATCTGTCACCATATCATATTACTACATTAGTATTGGCTATATTCCCTATGTTGTATTTTTCATCTTTGTGATGTGTTTATTTTATAACTGGAAGTTTGTACCTGTTTATCTATTCCTCTTTATTTTGAACACAGCACTCCCCTTTGTTGTTTGCTCATTTGTTTTTTTGTTCCACGTATAATGAAATCATATATTTGTCTTTCTCTGACTTCTTTCACTTAGCATAATAACTTCCATATTGTCACAAATGGCAAGATTTTATTTTATTTTATTTTTAAATGTTTTATTTATTTCTAGGAGAGAGAGAGAGACAGCGTGAGCAGGGGAGGGTCAGAGAGAGAGGGAGTCACAGACTGAAACAGGCTCCAGGCTCTGAGCTGGCAGTCAACACAGAGCCCGACGTGGGGCTCGAACCTACGAACCGCGAGATCATGACCTAAGTGAAAGTCGGACGCTTAACCGACTAAGCCACCCAGGCGCCCCAACAAGATTTTATTTTTAAAGAATAATATTCCAGTGTGTGTGTGTGTGTGTGTGTGTGTGTGTGTGTATACCACATCTTTATCCTTTCATCTATCAATGGACATGAGTTGCTTTCATATCTTGGCTATTGTAAGTAATGCTACAATAAACATTAAGGTACACATATCTTTTCAGATCTGTGTTTTCATTTTGTGGGAGGGGGAATACCCAGTAATGGAATTGCTGGATCATATTTCTATTTTTTTTATTATTTTATTATTATTATTTTTTACAAATAGTTTATTGTCAAATTAGTTTCCACGTATCACCCAGTGCTCATCCCCACGAGTGCCCTCCTCCATGCCCATCCCCCCTCCCCCCTACATCCATCAGTTCTCAGTTTTTGTCAGCATTCAAGAGTCTCTCATGGTTTGCCTCTCTCCCTCTCCCCCACCATTTCCCCCCTTCTTCTCCCCCTTGTTCCTCAGTTAAGTTCCTCCTAATCCTCCTATACGTGCAAACATATGATATTTGTCCTTTTCTGCCTGACTTATTTCGCTCAGCATAACACCCTCAAGGTCCATCCATGTTGCTACACATGGCCAGATGTCATTGTTTCTCATTGCCATGTAGTATTCTATGGTATAGATAAACCGCATCTTCTTGATCCATTCGTCCATTGATGGACACTTAGGCTCTTTCCATGTTTTGGCTATTGTTGAGAGTGCTGCTATGAACATTGGGGTACATGTGCTCCTATGCCATATTTCTATTTTTTTTTGAGGAAACTTCAAACTGTTTTAAATAGTGGGTGCATCAGTGTACGTTCTCACCAACAGTGCACAGGACTTCCCTTTGTCCCACATCATTGCCAACACTTGTTGTTCTTTGTTTTTGGTACTAGTCATTTGGACAGGTGCAAGGTGATAGCTCATTGTGATTTTGCTCTGCATTTCCCTCATGATTAGTCATGTTGAGCATCTTTTCATATGTCTGCTGGCCATCTGTATGTCTTCTTCAGAAAAAGGTCTACTCAGGTCGTCTGTCCATTAAAAATTTTTTTTATACTTTTATTGTCAAGTTAGTTTCCATAGAACACCCAGTGCTCATCCCAACAACTGCCCTCCTCCATGTCCATCACTCCCCTTCCTCTCTCCCCGACCCTCATCAGCCCTCAGTTTGTTCTCAGCATTCAAGAGTCTCTCATGGTTTGCCTCCCTCCCTCTCCCCAACTATTTTCTCCCCTTCTTCTCCCCCATGGTCCTCTTTTAAGTTTCTCCTGTTCCACTTATAAGTGAAAACATATGGTATCTGTCCTCTGCCTGACTTATTTTGCTCAGCATAACATCCTCACTCCTGGGTTACAGGGGTGGTTCAATATTCACAAATCATCAATGTTCTACATTACATTAACAAAAGAAAATATAAAAACCTTATGATCCTGTCAATAGATGCAGAAAAAGCATTTGACAAAATGCAACATCCTTTCTTAATAAAGACCCTTGAGAAAGTCGGGATAGAAGGAACCTACTTAAACATCATAAAAACCATTTATGAGAAGCCCACAACTATTATTATTAGCCCACAGCTAATAGGGAAAAACTGAGAGCTTTCCCCCTGAGGTCAGGAACACGACAGGGATTTCTACTCTCACCACTGTTGTTTCACATAGTGCTGGAAGTCCTAGCATCAGCCATCAGACAACAAAAGGAAATAAAAGGCATCAGAATTGGCAAAGAAGAAGGCAAACTTTCACTTTTCACAGACAACATGATACTCTACATGGAAAACCTGACAGACCCCACCAGAAGCCTACTAGAACTGATCCATGAATCAGCAAAGTCACAGGGTACAAAATCAACATACAGAAATCGGTTGCATTTTTATACACCAAAAATGAAGCAACAGAAAGAGAAATAAAGTAACTGATTCCATTCACAATTGCACAAACAACCATAAAATACCTAGGAATAAACCTAACCAAAGATATAAAAGACCTGTATGATGAAAACTTAAGAAGAAAGCTGAAGAAGACACAAAGAAATGGAAAAACATTCCATGCTCATGGATCGGAAGAATGAATATCGTTAAAATGTCATTACTACCCAAACAAAGTCATTTTTTTTTAACATTTATTATTGAGAAACAAGAGACAGAACATGAGCAAGGGAGGGACAGAGAGAAGGGGAGACACAGAATCTGAAGCAGGCTCCAGGCTCTGAGCTGTCAGCACAAAGCCCAATGCGGGGCTCGAACCCACAAACTACGAGATCACTACCTGTGCTGAGGTTGGACACTCAACCAACTGAGCCCCCCAGGTGCCCTGGGCCAAGTCATTTTGTATGCTGGCTCTTTAAGGGTGGGACCTATGGCCCTCAGTTCTCCATACATCAAGTCCACTTTTTAAAGTTCCCAGGGTTATGCCCTACTGATTTTTAAATATCCCAAAGTTAGGCCCCACTGTTTTTCAAAGCCAGGTGTTATGGGGTATTGTTTTCCCACTGTGGGTCCCAGTGTGGGATCTGATTTTTTTACTTTGTGTTTGTGATGCACTGCTGTTTGTGGTTAGTATCACTGGGGGATTAGTTTCCCAACCATGTCTCTGCCCTTCCAATTGTTTCTCACATGGCCTCCTCTCTATAACTAACTGTGGAAGGTCTGTTCTGCCAGTCTTAGGTCGTTTTTGGAGTTAGTTTCACAGGTGTAGTTACTATCTCATTGTGTCCAGAGAACAAAATGAGCTCAGGATCTTCCTACTCTGACATCTTCCTCTCACAACTGGAAGGAATATTTTTGCTTTTATTCTTTTCCGTATGATCTAGCCTCTCAGCAATGAGTGTACATCTTCTCAATAGGCAAAAATATATATGTGTACATATATGTGTGTGTGCGTTTGTGAGAGTGTGTATACCATATTTTCTTTATTCATCTATCGATGGACACTTGGGTTGTTTCCATGTCTTGGTTATTGTAAACAATGCTGCAGTAAATATGAGTTAGTGTTTTCATTTCTTCAGGTAAATACCCAAAACTGGGATTGCTAGGTCATATAGTAGTTGATTTCTAATTTGGGGGGAAACCCTACACTGTTTTCCATTGTAGCTGCGCTGATTTACAATCCCACCAACAATGCAAAGGGTTCGCTTTTCTCCACAATCTCACCAACACTTATTAACTCTTTTTTGGCAGTAGACATTCTAATAGGTGTGAAATAATATCTCTGTGGTTTCCATTTACATTTCTCTGATGATTAGTGGTGTTGAACACATTTTCATGTACCTGTTGGCTACCTGATTGTCTTCTTTGGAAAATCTATTCAGATCCTTGGTCCATCTTTATTTTTTTAAGTTTTAATTTTAATTCTAGTTAGTTAACATACAGTGTTATATTAATATTGTAATTAAACCTATCCATATATCACCCAGTGCTTATCATGACAAGGATGCTCCTTAATCCCCATCACGTATTTAATCCATCTTCCCTTTCCCCTCTGGTAACCATCAGCTTTTTCTCTATCATTAAGAGTCTATTTCTTTACTTGTCTTGCTCTCTCTCTTTTTTCCCTTTATTTGTTTTGTTTCTGATATTCCATATATGAATAAAATCATAGGGTATTTGTCTCCCTCTGGCTGGCTTATTTCATTTAGCATTATATCCTCTTCATCTATGTCATTACAAATGGCAAGATTTCATTCTTTTTTATAGCTGAATAATATTCCACTGTAGGTGTTTGTGTATGTGTAGTACGTATTTGTATGTACATACACATATATGCATATACATACACACAATGTGTATATACACACACCTGTATATATACAATGCATATATATGTATATATGTGTATGTATATCACATCTTCTTCATCTGTTCATCAATTGATGGACATTTGGGAGGCTTCTACGTCTTGGCTACTGTAAGCAATACTGCTATAAACACAGGGATGCATGTATCCTTTTGAATTAGTATTTTGTATTCTTTGGGTAAATACCCAGTAGTGCAGTTGCTGGATCATAGCATAGCTCTATTTTTAAGTTTTTGAGGAACTTCCAAACTGTTTTCCAAAGTGGCTACACTAGTTTGCATTCCCATCAGCAGTGCACAAGTGTTCCTTTTTCTCCACATTCTTGCCACCACTTGTTTATTGTATTGTTGATTTTAGCTATTCTGACAGGTGTGGGATAATATCACATTGCAGTTTTGATTTGCATTTCCTTGGTGGTAAGTGATGATGAACATCTTTTCATGTGTCTGTTGGCCATCTGTATGCCTTCTTTGGGAAAATGTGTGTTCATTTCTCTTCTTTGGAGAAATGTCGGTTCATGTCTTTGGCCCATTTTTAATTGGATTGTTTGGGTTTTTTGGGGGTGTTGAGTTTTATAAATTATTTATATGTTTTGGATACTAATCCTTTATTGGATATGCCATTTGTAAATATCTTCTCTCAGTAGGTTGCTTTTCAGCTTTGTCGATTGTTTTCTTTGCTGTGCAGAATCTTTTTATTTTGATGTAGTCCCAATAGTTTATTTTTGCTTTTGTTTCCCTTGCCTCAGAAGACCTATCTAGAACAAAGTTGCCAAGACCAATGTCAAAGGAGTTACCACCTGTGTTCGTTTCTAAGATGTAATGGTTTCAGCCTCACATTTAGGTCTTGAATCCTTTTTCCTTCTTTGGAATGTTACTGTCCAGTTTTCCCAACACCATTTGTTGAAGAAACTTGTTCCCATTGGGTATTCTTTCCTGCTTTGTTGAAGATTAATTGACCATTTAGTTGTGAATTTATTTCTGGGCTTTCTGTTCTGTTCCATTGATCTTTGTGTCCATTTTGTCTCAGTACCATACTGTTTTGATTATTACAACTTTTTAATGTAATTTGAAGTCCAGAATTGTGATGCCTCCAGCTTTGCTTTTCTTTTTCAAGATTGCTTTGACATGTCAGGGTCTCTCGTGGTTCCATACAAATTTTAGGATTGTTTGTTCCAGTTCTGTGAAAAATACAATTAGTATTTTGGTAGTAGTTGCATTCAATGTGTAGATTGCTTTGGGTAATATAGACATTTTAACAATATTTGTTCTTCCAATCCATGAATATGGAATGACTTTCCATTTATTTGTGTCATCTTCAATTTCTTCATCAGTGTTTTACAACTTGCCTAGTATAAGTCTTTCACTTCCTTGATTAAGTTTATTTCTAGGTATTTTACTATTTGTGGTGCAATTGTGAATCGGATTGTTTTTGTAATTTCTCTTTCTGCTACTTCGTTTGTAGTGTATAGAAATGCAACATATTTCTGTACATTGAATCTGTATTATACAACTTTATTGAATTCATTTATCAGTTCTAGCAGTTTTTTAGTGGAATCTTTCAGATTTTCTATATAGAGTACCATATCATCTGCAAATAGTAAAAGTTTTACTTCTTCCTTACCAATTTGGATGCCTTTTCTTTCTTTTTGTTGTCCACTGTGGCTAGGACTTCCAGTACTATGTTGAATATAAGTGGTGAGAGTGGACAAGCCTTGTATTGTTCCTGACCCTAGGGGAAAAGCACTCAGTTGTTCCCCATCAACAATGACGTTAGCTGTGGGGTTTTAATATATTGTCTTCATTATGTTGAGTTATGTTCCCTCTAAACCTACTTTGTTGAGAGTTTTTATCATGAATGTATGTTGTGGTATGTCACGTGGTTTTTCTGCATCTATTGAAATGATCATGTGATTCTTATCCTTTCTTTATTGATATGATGTATCATGTTGATTGATTTACAAATATTGAAGCACATTTGCAGCTCAAGAATAAATCATACTTGATTGTGGTGAATGTTTTTTTAAATGTATAGTTGAGTTTTATTTGCTAGTCTTTTGTTGAGGATTTTTGCATCTCTGTCCATTAGAGATATTAAATTAAATTCTCTTGTTTAGTGGTGTCTTTATTGGTTTCGGTATCAGGCTAATGTAGGTCTCGTAGAATGAATTTGGGAGTTTTCTTTCCTCGTCTATTGTTTGGAATACCTTGAGAAAAATAGGTATTAATTCTTCTTTAAATATTTGGTGGAATTTGCCTATGAAGCCATCTGGTCCTGGACTTGTGTTTGTTGGGAGTTTTTTTTTTACTGATTCAATTTATTTTCTGGTTATTGTTCTGTTCACATTTTCTATTTCTTCCTGTTTCAATTTTGGAAGTTTATGTGTTTCTAGGAATTTATATATTTCTTCTAGGTTGCCCAATTGGCATAAAGTTTCTCATAATATTCTCTTGCAATTGTTTGTATTGGTTGTTTTTTCTCCTTTTCCACTTGTAATTTTCTTTATTTAAGTTCTTTATCTTGTCTTATTGATAAACTGGCTAGAGGCTTATCAATTTTTTTTCAGGGAACCAGATCCTGGTTTCATTGATCTGTTGTACTGCTTTTTTAGTTTCTATACCATTTATGTCTGCTCTAATCTTTATTATTTCCTCCTTTCCGTTGTTTTTAAGTTTTGATTGTTGTTCTCCTCCTGGCTCCTTTACATGTAGGGTTAGGTTGTTTCTTTCACGTTTTTCTTGCTACTTGAGGTGACCTATATTGCTATAACTTTCCTCTTGGAACCACTTTTGCTGCATCCCAAAGGTTTTCAACTGCTGTGTTTTCATTTCCATTTGTTTCCATGTACTTTTTAATTTCTCCTTTTATTTTCTGATTAACTCATTCATTGTTTGCTAACATGTTATTTAACCTCCATATATTTGTGGTGTTTCCCCATATTTTCTTGAAGTTGACTTCTAGTTTCATAGTGTTGTGGTCAGAAAAGATGCATGATATGACTTTAATCTTCTTGAATGTGTTGAGGCATTTTTTGTGGACTAATATGTGATATTCTCTGGAGAATGTTCTATGTACACTTGAAAAGTATGATTCTGTTTTCTTAGGATGCAGTATTCTGAATATATCTGTTGAGTTAATCTGTTCCAGTGTGTCATTCAAAATCATTGTTTCCCTGTTGATTTGTGTTTAGATGATCTATCCATTGATGTAAGTGGGGGTGTTAAAATCCCCTAATAAATTATATTATTAGTGATTAGTTTCCTCATGCTAGCTATTAACTGTTTTATGTTTTGGGGTGTTTCTATGCTGGGTGTGTAAATATCTACAATTGTTATGTCTTGTTGGATTGTCCCCTTTATTGTTATATAGTGTCCTTTGTCTCTAGTTATAGAGCTTGTTTTAAAATCTTTTTTGTCTATGACTAACTAATCTTTGACAAAGCAGGAAAGAATATCCAATGGAAAAAAGACAGTCTCTTCAACAAATGGTGTTGGGAAAACGGATGGTGACATGCAGAAAAATGAAACTGGACCACTTTCTTCCACTGTACACAAAAATAAATTCAAAATGGATGAAAGACCTAAATGTGAAACAGGAAATGATAAAAATCCTAGAACATAGTCAGCAACCTCTTTGACCTCAGCTGAAGCAACTTCTTACTAGACATGTTGCTGAAGGCAAGGGATACAAAAACAAACATGAACTATTGGGATTTCATCAAGATAAAAAAAAAGTTCTGCACAGTGATGGAAACAATCAGCAAAACTCAAAGACAGCCTACCGATGGGAGAAGATGTTTGCAAATGACATATCTGATAGAGGTTTAGTATCTAAAATCTATAAAGAACTTACCAAAGTCAGCACCCAAAAAACAAATAACCCAGTGAAGAACTGGGCAGAAAACATGAATAGACACTTTTCCAAAGAAGACATCCAGATGAAAAGTTGCTCAACATCACTCACCATCAGAGATATATGAGATACCACCTTACACCCATCAGAATGTAACTAAAATTAACAATACAAGAAACAACAGGTGTTGGTGAGGATGCAGACAAGGGGGAACCCTCTTGCACTCTTGGTGGGAATGCAAACTGGTTCAACCTCTATGGAAAACAGTATGGAAGTTTCTCAAGAAACTGAAAGTAGAACCACCCTATTATCCAGCAATTGCAGTATTAGGTATTTACCCAAAGGATTAAAAAATACATATTTGAAGGGGTACATTCACTCCCATGTTTATAGCAGCATTATCAACAATAGATAAACTATGGAGAGAACCCAATTTACTGAAGAATGGATAAGGAAGATGTGTGTGTGTGTGTGTGTGAGATGGGATATTACTCAGCCATCAAAAAGAATGAAATCTTGCCATTTGCAATGATGTGGATGGAGCTAGAATGTATTATGCTAAGCAGAATAAGTCGATCAGAGAAAGACAAATATCATATAATTTTCCTCATATATGGAATTTAAGAAACAAAACAGATGAATGTATGGGAAGGGAGGGAGAAAAGAGAATAGATGGAAACAAACACAAGTGACTCTTAACAAGAGAGAGCAAACACTGAGGGAAGTGGATGGGACGTGGACCAGATAGGTGATAGGTATTAAGAAGGGCACTTGTGATGGGCACTGGCTGTTGTACGTAAATGATGAATCATTGAGTTCTACTACTGAAACCAATATTGCCCTGTATGTTAACGAACTAAAAATTTTTTTAAATCTATTTTGTCCGATATAAGCATTGCTACTCCAGCTTTCTTTTGACATCTATTTGCATAACATGTTTTTCCATCCACTCACTTTCAGTCTGCAGGTGAAAGTCTTCACTTTCAGTCTTCAGGCTTTAGGTGTAAAATGAGTCTCTTGGAGGCAGCATATAGATGAGTCTTGAGTTTTCATCCATTCTGTCACCCTATGGCTTTTGATTGGAGCATTTGGTCCACTTACTTTCAAAGTAATCATTGTTAGGATGTATTTATTGTCAGTTTATTATTTTTATTTTGTGGTTGCTTCTGAAGATTTTCTCTGATCCTTTCTTGTCTTTCTCTCCTTCATGGCTTGCTGATTTTCTTTAGTGATATATTTGGATTTGTTTCTCTTTATTCTTCATATACTTATTAGTGGTTTTTGATCTATGGTTACCATTAGGTTTGTGTATAACCTCTCCTGCATATAGCAGTCTATATTAAGTTGATTGTCATTTACATTTAAAAAAAATTTTTTTTAATGTTTTATTTATTTCTAGGAGAGAGAGAGAGAGAGACAGCGTGAGCAGGGGAGGGTCAGAGAGAGAGGGAGTCACAGACTCTGAAACAGGCTCCAGGCTCTGAGCTGGCAGTCAGCACAGAGCCCGACGTGGGGCTCGAACCCACGAACCGCGAGATCATGACCTAAGCGAAAGTCGGACGCTTAACTGACTAAACCACCCAGGCGCCCCGATTGTCATTTACATTTGAACCTATTCTTTTCTCCTCACATTTTAGGTAAATGTCATATTTTACATCCTGTTGTTTTGTGATTGCTTGACTTATTCTTTATAGAAATATTCATTTTTATTACTTTTGTGTTTCCTATCTGTATACTGTCACTTTTGGCCTCTCCTTTCCACTTAAAGGGTCCTCTTTTTTTTTTCAAAAAAATCTTTATGTTTATATTTGAGAGAGAGAGACAGAGACAGAGCATGAGTGGGGGACAGGCAGAGAGAAGCGGACACAGAATCCAAAGCAGACTCCAGGCTCCGAGCTGTCAGCACAGAGCCCGACACGGGGCTCGAACTCACGAACTATGAGATCATGACTTGAGCCGGTCAAACACTGAACGACTGAGCCACCCAGATGCACTTAGAGAGTCCTCTTTAATATTTGTTGCAGGGCTGGTTTAGTGGTCATGAGTTTTAGTTTTTATTTTCTAAGTAACTCTTTATCTCTCCTTCTATTCTTGATGATAGACTTGCTGGATAGAATATTCTTGGCTGCAGATGTTTCCCATTCAGCACTTTGAACATATCATGCCACTCCCTGCTGGTTTGGAAAGTTTCTGTTGAAAAATTATTGGCTAGCTCTATGGGTTTTCCTTTGTGTGTTACTATCTTCTTTTGTCTTGTTGCTTAAAAGTTTTTTGTAATCACTAAATTTTGCAAATTTAGTTACACTATGTCTTGGTGTGGGTCTTCTTTTGTTAATTTTTGATGGGGGTTCTGTGTGTCTCCTGAAACTGGATACCTGTTTCCTTCTCCAGATTTGGAAAGTTTTCAGCTATTATTTCTTCAAATAATTTTTCTGCTCCCCCTTTATTTCTCTTCTTCTTCTGGGACTCCTGTAATATGAATGTTACTATGTGTGATGGAGTCACTGAGTTCCCTAAGTCTATTCTTGTTTTGCAAAATTATTTCTCTCTTTTGTTCATCTTGATTACTTTCCATCCTGTCTTCTAGTTCATTAATTTGTTCCTCTGGTTCTTCCTGTTCTATTAAGTGTGTTACTCATTTTAATTACTGAGTCATTTATCTCTGCTATGTTGTTCCTTATCTTTGTATTAAGGGTCTCACTGATGTCTTCTGTTCTTTTCTCAAGTCCAGTTAGTATCCTTATGATCATTGACTTAAATTCTCTATCAAGCATATTACTTGTTTCTGATTTACTTAAATCTCTGGCTGTGGCCTTGTCCTATTCTTTCATCTGGGATAAATTTCTCTGTCTTCTCATTTTGTCTGCCTCTCTGTGTCTCTTTCTTTGTGTTAAGAAAGTCAGCTATGTCTTCTGCTCTTGAAAGTAGCTATTTTATGAAGAAGAGGTCCGGGAGTGCTTTGTGATGCAGTGTCCCCTGTGTACCAGAAACTGGCCCTTCAGCAGAGTATCCTAGGTGTATTGCTTATCCTCTGCTGTTGTGTCTGAGTCACTTTTCCTTTCAGTGTAGTCATCAGCACTGACACTCTGCCTGTTGTCAGCGGTGCTTACTCTCTGTGGTGTTAGTGGGATCCAAACAGGCTAGTTCTGAGGGGCAACTTGGGAGTAGGGCAGCAGTGTTAGCAAATTTTGTGCTGGGCCACTAGTCATATGTCAGATTCCCTGAAGTGCTGTAGTGGCTAGGGGCTGTGCACCAGTGCAGCCAGACACATGAGGCTGAGCATGGTTTGCAGTGATGGCTCACCTGGGCTTGGTGTACCACAATGGCTGGGGCCACATGGCTGGGTGTGGCACCATGCCTGGCTGCAGCATATTTCATCAGATGTGCATCTGGCAGCTGGGCATGGTGTGTGGCAGTAGCGACTCAGCACAATGAATGCCCTGGGTGCTGCACAGCAGCTGAGCAGTGCATGGCAGCTATGCACCAGAAGGCTGTGTAGGGCAATACTACATGGGTTTAGCAAAATTTGCCCTGAGCCCAGGGCTGAGGCTAGCAAGCTTGGAGTTGATGAGTCCTCAGGAGAACTTCTGGGTGGGGCACACAGCTCACATGTTAGGTAGCAATTGTCTGTGCAGCCCCACCTCTTGCAGATGGCCCTGTGTTTATGCTGAGGAGTGGGAGAGGAAAGTGGTGCCTGCCAGCTCCCTTATGTTTGGAGTTTGGAGAAGTACTCCAATATGCTTTGAAATCAGCATGAAAAAAAATCTGTCTCCTATTTGCCCCTGGTGTTGTGTAAACAGGTTATTGCCTCTCTGTGCAGCTGCTGTCTTTTTAAGAGTGGTGACCCAGCCCTGTGTTGAGTCAGCTGACTTTTAAAACTCCAGGGCCCAAGTCCCACTGGTTATTCAAACTCATGGAGTTCAATCCCTCTGGTTTTTAAAGCCAAATATTATGGAGATTAGTTTTCCCTGTACGAGCTCCCTGGAACAAGGGCCCATTTCTGTGCCTTTTCTTTGTGCACAGCTTTTCCCCCCTTGTGAGTAGCCTCCCTTCACCTTTCTGACCTAACTTTTCAGATGCAGCTTCTTTTCTATATTTAGTTGTGGAATCTGTTCTTCGAGTCCTCAGGTGGCTTTCCAGTTTATTTACTTGGATGTGGATATTATCTAGTTATAAGCATAGGATAGGGTGAACTCAGGCTTCTCCTATTCTGCCATTTTTGCAAACTCCTCACATTACACTATGCTTGGCCCATTTTAAATTTGCATTTTTTTCTTTCTATTGTGTTATGAGTTCTTTATATATTTTAGATATTAACTTTTTCTCAGTATATGATTTAGAAATATTTTCTTTTTTTTTTCTCTTTTTTTTTTTTTTAAATATTTTTTATTTATTTCTAGGAGAGAGAGAGAGAGGGAGACAGTGTGAGCAGGGGAGGGTCAGAGAGAGAGGGAGTCACAGACTCTGAAACAGGCTCCAGGCTCTGAGCTGGCAGTCAGCACAGAGCCCGACGCGAGGCTTGAACCCACGAACCGCGAGATCATGACCTAAGCGAAAGTCGGACGCTTAACCGACTAAGCCACCCAGGCGCCCCGATTTAGAAATATTTTCTCCCATTCACAAGGTTGTCTTTTCATTTTGCTGATGAGTTTTTTTGCTGTGCAGAAGTTTTTTGGTTGGTTTGGTCCCACTTGTTTATTTTTGCTTTTGTTGCCTTTGCTTTTGGTGTCAAATCCAAAAAGTTATTGACAAGATCAATGGCAGGAAGTTTACCACCTATGTTTTGTTCTAGAATTTTTATGGTTTTAGATCTTACATTCAAGTCTTTAATTCATTTGGAGTTGATTTTTGTATATGATGTAAGATTGGTCCCGTTTTGTTCTTCCATCATGTGGTTGTCTCATTTTCCCAACATCCTGTATTTAAGACACTGTCCTTTCCTCATTGTATATTCTTGGCTCCTTTGTTGTAAATTAATTGGCCATATGTACGTGGGTTTACTGGATTTTCTATTCTGTTCTTTTGATTGTTGTGCCTGTTTTTATGCCAATACCATACTTGTGGATTACTACAGCTTTGTAATATCATTTGGAATGAGGAAGCATAATGCCTTCAACTCTCTTCTTTCAGAAAATTACTTTAGTTATTCAGGATCTTGTGGTTCTGTACAAATTTTACCCCAGCTTAAACATAAGATCTATTTCTATTGGAATTAGATGGATATGGTGAAGTTACTTTTGGCTTAAGAGAGACTTGATTTGGGATTTGGGTTCAACATGAAGCCTTGATTTGAGACAAGTGGTTAGTTAAAGTTAGAGAAAGAAAATACTACTACAGATGGCTTCTCCAAGCTTTTATGTCATGGTAGCATCTATCTAGAAGATGGAGTTCTGGGCACTTCAGTGATGTTGTTGGTGGAAGAGAAAAGTTTAGAGGAAAGTTAGCTTTGGGAGTATGTGTCATCTGCAGTGGGTGCTCGTATCTATACCATGTATTGTCATGTACTGCTTGTAGTGACTGTTTATGAGCTAAATAACGTTTAGGGTGCTCAGATGTCAGAGTCTTCTTCCAGTACTTAGTAAGTCTGGAAAACACTGGGATTGAAATTTCATCCCCTGAAATCACAGAAAACACACACACACACACACACACACACACACACACACCTGTAGAGTGCCAGAAACCAAAAGATACCATCGACCAATCCACAATTCTGAAGAACTACAGTACATGTAAACTAGATGGAGATTATTTCAATTCAGTTGGTGGTTTGAGTACAAACCTTTATCTACTCTTTCTCCTCAGACTCCATTAAAATGATGGGGCGCCTGGGTGCTCAGTCAGTTAAGCGTCCAGCTTTGGCTCAGGTCATGATCTCGTGGTTTGTGGGTTCGAGTCCTGCATCAGGCTCTGGGCTGACAGTTCAGAGCCTGGAGCCTGTCTTCAGATTCTGTGTTCCCTCTCTTTCTGTCTCTCTCCTGCTCATGCTCTCTCTCTCTCTCAAAAATAAATTAAGCATTAAAAAAGTTAAAATTGATGGTAAGGAATTTTTAAGAAGCTAAAAACCTACAATTCAGGGGCATCAACAAAGCAAATGTTAAATGATAAATCTAAGTCAAAGAAATCAAATACTAAAATAAGTACAGAAGGTAGCGACTGAACAGCAGACCACACAGAACTTTCAGATTCAAAAGTCAGAAGTGATGCATGGGGAGGAAATTGATGGGACTGATTGAAGATTCAGATGCAGATAATATCACTCCATATGCCCACCTCTTCTCCTTCATCATCTTCAAAACCAGATAGGCATTCATTCCTTGGTCAAAAATTTGGCTAGAGGGTTTTTTCCTTAAGAAATAGAACAAACTGGGGTACCAAGGTCGCTTGATCCGTTAAGCCTCTGACTCTTGGTTTTGGCTGAGGTCATGATCTCATGGTTTGAGGCCCCTGTCAGGCTTGCTCTGACAGTGTGAAGCCTGCTTGGGATTCTCTCTCTTTACCCTCCTCTCTCTGCACCTTCCCTGCTTGCACTTTCTCTCAAAATAAATAAATGAGCTTAAAAAAAGAAATATAACAAACTGACAGGGATAAACTAAGGTGACTAGTGTTGGTTAGGCGTCTACAAGTAAAGTCCTCATTCTGGCATTCAGGCACCTGAAGCTCTCTGAGACTTACTGTAAAGTGAAGCCTATGGGGAAGGCTATTTCATCTCTATTCACTTCCTAGGTGAGAGGACCCTGGAACAGGACAGTCACCCACATCACAAAAGAGAAAGTGGAACCCAGATATTCTGAGAATACAGCTGCTTCTTAGCTGAGCAGTTGTTTTCCCCTGCATTCATTAAGTGGCAGGAAAATGAGTTAGCCAGACAACAAACGAAGAGTCGGGGAAGAAAAAACATTATCAAATATAATGAAAAGAAAATAAAGAAATCACATATACGAGGTGAGAACAAATGGAATATCTGAATGGCACTTCCAAGCATTAGCAAGATGAAAGAAAATGCACAGACATTTTGCAGGACTGATACAGGCATACAGTCCTATCTATGTGAATATATATATATATATACTCATATTCATATATAGTGAAATGGAATATGGCAGGCAAAAGACAAAAACCCAACATAGAAGAAAAAGCGACTTAGAACATTCCCACCTAGTGCTTACCAAGAGATGGCAGACTGAGGTGAATAAATTTAGAAACAGATCAATGTATAATGAAAATTTAGTTTGTGATACAATCAGTAGTTTGGATCCAGTAAATAATATCATAACAAGTAGTTATCCATGTAGAAAAAAATAAAGTCAGATTTCAAAATTCATATGGCTTTACAGAGCTAAAGATAAAAAGTGATAAGAAACCAAATAAAAGTATTGAAACATATTTTTATAGTTTTGAGTTATGGACAGTCTTCTGATGAAAATAGAAAACTCAAAACATCCATGAAGGGAATGACAGATGGATTTGAATATTCAAAAATTTATGAACAATGAAAGACAGCATAATTACATTTACAAGATTTAAAAAATAATTGATTTAACAGGAATGCCAAGAGAAAGAGTTAATAGTCAGTATTTGACATTCAAAATAGGATTTTGCAGCAAGATGTAAACATAGCAAGAGGCAGAAACTGGAGAGGGACCATAGCCTTTTCACCTTAGAGGTCTCAGCCAGACAGGAGGATAAGCAGAAAAATCTCACAGCTTCCAGTTCTGAGGGATCATGGGAAGAGGACATGGGCAACATGGCAGGAGAGTAGATAATGAGACCCATGTCCTAAGGGAGGAGGGTCATGGAAGATCAGTTGAGGGGAACACTGGAGGCAGACGGGCTCCTTTACCCTGTATATGAGTCTTGGAGGAGACAGCTGTGCAGAGGTTCTGTGTACTTGTTGGTGATGGCCAATAAGGTTAGGAGAGGGTGAGAGGTAAGGAGAGGCTTTGTGTTTCTGAGTGCCTGGGATTCTTCGGGTGGATACTCTGAGCTAAAATCCATAGAACCCATTGTAAGGATGGTGAGTTGAACCCTGCCCCAAACCCTGACTGTTGGTCATGTGGGCTGGAGGGCAGGATAAATATCTGGCAGATGCCAAGTGGAGTCTGCAATTCTCCTGGGACTAGGGGAAACTGAGGCAGTGGTGATGGCAGGTGGGGAGGAGGGTCCTGCTGTGGTTCTTTCTAAATTGAGCATAAATCAACCTTGGTGTCAGCAACTGAATATGCCAGAAGTAGATGCTTAGAGGATATATGTGGCTTGGCTGAGCCAACTGTAATCCAGTGAGTCTCAAGCCAGCCATTCTGCAGATGGCACTTACTGTATACAGTCCTTAGGATCATTTTGCTCTGTCCCTTTAGCTCACATTAGGGCATCCCCTAGCATATACTCCCATCTCAGGACAAGGAGGAGTAAAGGTAGAGAGAGTAGTGGTGGGATGCATGCAAGACTGACCAATTGTCTCCTGAAAGTGAGCATTACCTAAAATGATTGTGTAAATTGTTACATGAGATTAAGAGGTAAATTTAGTTATTCTTTCTCTTTAGCAGGTATAGCTCATGAAGGTGATGGACAATAGACAAAATAAAGAAACTACATTCTGTCTGCACATCAAAGGTTGTGATTCCTTTATATCAGCAAAATGTTAGAAAGCGTTTCAAAAATATAACAAAGAATTAATGTTTTTAATGAGAAAAAGACACAACAGTAGAAAAAAACTAGCAAAAGATTGGAAAAGGCAATTCACAGAAGATAATAAAATGGCCCATACCTATATGGGAAAAAGGTATTCAACATTTCTTAAGGAACTATAAACTAAAACAGTAATGAGGCATTTTTTGGTCAGTATATTGGAAAACAAGAAAAAGGCTGATAATCTTCTGGCATATTTTGTAACATAAATGTTTGCTAAGGCTTTTTTTTTTCTTTAACGTTTATTCATTTTTGAGAAAGGGAGGGAAGGAGGGGGAGAGAGACAGAGAGAGAGAGAGAGAGAGAGAAAACACGAGTGGGGGAGGGGCAGAGAGAAAGGAGACACAGAATCTGAAGCAGGCTCCAGGTTCTGAGCTGTCAGTACAGAGCCCGATGTGCGGCTTGAACCTATGAGCCATGAGATCGTGACCTGAGCTGAAGTTGGACACCTAACCGACTGAAACAACCAGGTGCCCCTGTTAAGGTTTTTACTACTCTGGTTGACCAGATGATTGAAAATCCACAGGAATTCTGTTTAAGGTCATGGATGAAGTGAACAGAAAGTCCTCCAGAAGAGATTCAGGAAGCCCAGAATACAGTGACAGTGACAGATTTCTTCAGTGCCTTAGGTATAGACTTCCAGTGCCTTATTCTCCATAGAAAACTTAAGGAGGATGAGGCCTACTTTTTCTATGAATCACTGAAATGTGATCAAGATTAATGGCCTAACATAGAAAATGTTTTCACCGCCCTGGAAGACTGGGTGCATTATTCAATGTCTGAATCTATATATCTGGTAAAAATCAGTCTAATTCACTTAATTTAAAAACTGCTCTCTTAAAAACCATTCAATTTTAGAACTGAATATTTAAAACTGATCTCAGTTTTTCAAAGTGCCCTTCAGACCGATTGTGTTAACTCACACTTAGGGAACGGGTTGAATCTTAGAGTGTATGTATAGATTTGGAAGCCACATAAAATACTAACCAAAGTACACAACTATTGTACTTGTCTTGCATATGAACACACCCTGTCCTTACCCTAAGGCTACATTGTAGTTAGTGAATTTCTGTAAGTTAGCATTGAAACATTACAAAAATGCTTTGTTGCTCTAATTTTTCAGCTTTTACAATGTAACACAGACTATTTTTCTGCAGTAAGCTGAAGTTAAATTCTCAGGTCTCATGCCGCCTTCTTTAGCAGCATTTGAAGAAAGGATCTTTTGCGTGTCTGTGAAAGATGAAAAATAATTCAGAACACAAGTCATGTTTTTGCTCTTCTTAAAATTCAAACCATAAACAACTTAGGTGCAAATTGTGTTGGATAAGTTAAACTAAATTACACTGTACTAACCGATATGAGTGAATTCTTGTAAGAATAGCTGTGTTAAAATAAACCATATTAAAAATCAAAAAGAAAGTCTCAGCTCACCTAGAATCCATCCTGAGCTGCGGACTTCTGTCCTATTCCTCTTTATAAAAATACTAAACATAAAAATATCTTTCATGTGTGAACTGTGACACTTTGTTTAGCTTGTTTCACCTTTAAGATCCCATTTTCCACTTTATAGATGAGATACATGAGGTTTGGGCAGATTCTGTAACTTGGCCGAGGTCTCAGAGATGCTAGAGATTGCAAGTTGAAGAACCATCCTCTACTCTGCCTCTACCTTCTTGCAACAGAGCAGCTACATTTTTATCTATTTAAAATACTGAACTTTTGTTTCTGATGATGTTAAATGCCTTCTGCATAGCCTTTAGGTAACTAATTTAAATGCAGTTCTAAAAGTGTTACTTCTCTGCTTAAAACCATGGAATTGCTTCCCCTCAGGGTCCTCCAGACCAGCAACATCAGCATCCATTGGGAACTGCTAGAAATGCAAATTCTCAGGCCTTACCTTAGACCTAGTAAATCAGGAATGAGGGATGAGGCCCAGAAATCTGGATACAAACAAGCTCTCTGGGTGATTCTAATGCTGCTGGTTGAAGGTTGATTTTTAGATGATACTCAAGACCCATGTGTGATAAGGGTTACTTCCCTAGCTTATCTTGCCATTCATTGCTTCTCTCATCAAAATGCATTTTTAAATATACTCATTTATTTTTGAAAGAGACAGAGTGGGGGTGGGGTGAGGGGCAGACAGAGAGGGAGACACAGAATAGGAGGCAGGCTTCAGGCTCTGAGTTGTCAGCACAGAGCCTGATGTAGGACTTGAGCTCAAGAACTGTGAGATCATAACCTGAGCTGAAGCCGGACACTTAACTGACTGAGCCAACCAGGCACCCCAAACTGCATTTTTGTATCCACTAAATATACCACAGCTCCTTTCTGTCCAAGAAGAGCGTCACCTGGTGGCATAAAGCACACGGAGTCTGGAACCAGACTACCTAGCCTTGAAAGCTACCTACGTCATTTACTTGTAGTGTGTGTGACCTCATTCAAGTTACCTAAGTTGAGACTTAGTTTCCTCATATATAAAATGGGGATGAAGGTAGTAATAGTATCTATTTCATTTGTTGTTGTAAGGATTAGGTGAATCAGTATATGTGGAGCACTTAGAATAGTGTCCAGCACATAGTACGTACTCAAGGAATACATTATTGTATTTGCTTGTTGAATTAGTTTGCTGTAGCTCTTGTAACAAATGACCACAAACTTCGTGCTTTGTAAACAACAGGAATTTATCTTGCTCAGTTCTGGAGGCCAGAAGTTCAGCATCAGTTTCACTAGGCTGGAATCAAAGTGTCAGCAAGCCAGCAGTACCTCCAGAGGCTCTGGGGGAGAATCCATTCCTTGTCTCTTTCAGCTTCCAGTAGAAACCTGCATTCCTTCACTGTGGTCACATCATACCAATCTCTGCCTGCATTTTTACAACACTTTCTCTTGGTGTATGTATCCATTAAAAGGCTGGTTGTGACTGGATTTAGAGCCCACCCAGGCAATCTAGGATAATCTCCCCATGTCAAGATTCTTAACTTAATCACATCTGCAAAGATCCCTTTTCTTTATAACATTTGAGGGTTCCAGAGATTAGGACTTGGCCTTATTGAGTGGACATTATTCAGCCTGCTACAATTATGTTATCCTGTCTACCTATGGTACTTTTCGCTTCATTTCCTCCTTTTCTTTGACACTCAGAGTGCAGAGTTAGTCTCCTTCAGGAAGCCTTCCTTCACTCCCCCAGTGCCAGATTTAGTTCAGCTCCTGTTGCTCCCATAATGTCCTGAACAAACTCTATCATTCTTCTTTTTTTTTTTAATAGACTATATTTTTAGAGCAGCTTTAGGTTTACAGGAAAATTGTGTAAAAAAAGTAGAGTTTCCATACACTCTTTCTTCCTTCCCTCTCTTTATAGTTTCCTGTATTATCAGTAACTTGCATTATAATGCAAGTATAATACATTTGTTATAGTCGATGAGCCAATGTTGGTTCATTATTATTAACAAAAGTCCATAATTTACATTAGGGTTCACTCTCACTGTTGTATACTTCTATGAGTTTTGACAAATATATAATGTCCTTTGTCTATCTTGACCTTATCATACAGAATAGTTCAACTGTCCTAAAAGTGCCCTGTGTTCTACTTAATCATGCCTTTCCCCACCCTCCTAAATTCTTGGCAACCACAGATCTTTTTACTGTCTTCATAGTTTTGCCTTTTCCAGAACATCATATAGTAGGAATTGTATAGTATGTGGGCTTTTCAGATTGGCTTCTTTAACTTATCAATGTGTATTTAAGTTTTCTCCAAGTCTTTTTATGATTTGCAAGTTTATTTCTTTATGTTGTTGAATAATATCCCATTGTTTGGATGTACCACAATTTATCCATTCACCTATTGAAAGACAACGTGGTTGTTCCCATATTTTGGCAATTTTGAATAAAACTGTCATAAACATACATGTGAAAGATTTTGTATTAACATAAATTTTCAACTCCTTTGGGTAAATGCCAAGGAGTGTCATTGCTGAGTTGTATGGTAACAGTTTAACTTTGTAAGAAACTGCCAGAATATTTTTCAAAGTCGTCATACCATTTTGCAATCCCACCAGCATTGAGTGAAAGTTCCTCTTGCTCCATATCCTCACCAGCATTTGGTGTTGCCAGTGTTTTGGATTTTAGCCATTTTAATAAGTGTCCAGTGTTATCTCATTGTTCTAATTTGCAATTCCCTGATGATATATGATGTAGAGTACCTTTGATATGCTTATTTGCCATATTTTTGGGTGAGGTGTCTGTTCAGATCTTTTGCCCATTTTTAAAAAATTTTCCCCCCTTAATTATTTTTGAGAGAGAGAGAATGTGAGCAGAGGAGGGGCAGAGAGAGAGGCAGACACAGAATTCAAAGCAGGCTCCAGGCTCCAAGCTGTTAGCACAGAGCCCAAAGCAGGGCTTGAACTCATGAACCGAGAGATCATGACCTGAACCAAAGTCGGATGTTAAACCAACTGAGCCACCCAGCTGCCCCAGTCTTTTGCCCATTTTTACATTTGGTTGCTTTTCATTGCTGAGTTTAATAAGTCTTTCTTTTTATGTAAGCCATTTATCAGATATGTTTTAGAATATAAAGTCTCCTAGTTTGTGGCTTATCTCTTTGTTCTTTTTTTTATGTTTTAAGAAATTTCTTTATTTTTTAAAATATAATTTATTGTCAAATTGGCTAACATACAGTGTATACAGTGTGCTCTTCGTTTTGGGGGTAGATTCCTGTGATTCATCACTTACATACAACACCCAAGGCTCATCCCAACAAGTGCCCTCCTCAATGCCCATCACCCATTTCCCCCTCTCCTCTGCCCCTGCCCAATAAGCTTCAGTTTGTTCTCTGTATTTAAGAGTCTCTTATGGTTTGCTTCCTTCCCGCTCTGTAACTATTTTTCCCCCATCCCTTCCCCCGTGGTCTTCTGTTAAGCTTATCAAGTTCCACATATGAGTGAAAGCATATGATCTCTGTCCTTCTCTGACTGACTTATTTCACTCAGCATAATACCTTCCAGTTTCACCCTGGTAGCTGCAAATGACAGGATTTCATTCCTTCTCATTGCCAAGTAGTATTCCATTGTACATATAAACCACATCTTTTTTTTTCCGAACCAGTTTTTATTTTATTTATTTTTATTTTTTAAATAGTTTATTGTCAAGTTGGTTTACATATAACACCCAGTACCCATCCCCACAAGTGTCTTCCTCCATGCCCATCAACCCCCTTCCCCTCTCCCCAACCCCAATCAGCCCTCAGTTTGTTCTCAGCCAATAGGGGGCTCAAACTCATGAACCGTGATATCATGACCTGAACCAAAATCAAGAGCTGGATGCTCTACTGACTGAGTCACCCAGGTGCCCCCAATGTTTTTTTTTTTTATTTTTGAGAGAGACATAGCATGGGCAATGGAAGGGCAGAGAGAGAGGGAGACACAGAATCTGAAGCAGGCTCCAGGCTCTGAGCTGTCAGCACAGAGCCTGACCTAGGGCTCGAACTCACTCGCTGTGAGATCAAGACCTGAGCCGAAGTTGGACACTTAGCCAACTGAGCCACCCAGGCTCCCTGCAGTTGTTTTTAATTCTAATAAAGTCCACTTGATCAATTTTTTTCCCTCATGAGTTGAACTTTTAGTGCTGTATCTAAAAAACCATTGCTAAACTTAAAGTCACTTAGACCTATCTAGATTAAATGTATAAATCTTTATCTAGATAAAAATAAATATATCTAGACTTACCACCTATCTTTCAGTAATTTTATAGTTTTGCATTTTACATTTAGTCTCTGACCCTTTGAGTTATGTCACTATCTTTTTATTGTTCCTGTCTCCTACTTTATTTATATGTGTCTGTGAGTCTTCTTGGATATTATGGATATCTTATTTATTCTAGTATTCTTAGCACTAAGCAGGCTTCAAAAAATAAGTTAGAAAGTAAATTTTATCTTGCTCAGCCACTCAGTCATTCTCAAAAGCAACATGGCTTACTAGCCTGAAGAAAACATGCAGAACTTTTTTGTTTGAACCTCTGTTCGCAGGCTGTTCTAAACATGAAACAGTAGTTGCTTAACCTCCAAGGATGTGCACGGTGCTGCAGGAATATCTTGAGTGTCAACAGTGCTGTCTCATTAAAAGACTAAAAATGGATAAAGCTTTTATTTTCACTGGAACTAGAATAACTTCCAGTGGCACCCTACAAAAGAATATTCTGTGGTAGGGGTCAAGGCGGGGTAGGAAAAACCAAAATTTAAGGGTTATTGGGTATTCACCCATCAATTCAATATGATTCAGAGTTTCTTGCATTAAATATTATTTTTCTTAGAGGAGGGCACTTGTTGGGATGAGCATTGGGTGTTATATGGAAACCAACCTGACAATAAACTATGAAAGAAAAAATATGATTTTTCTGTTTATATGCCTATGGATTTAGAAATAAAAGCAAGCCCCTTAATCAGGGGAAGATTACAGAATCCTTTTTTGTTGTTGTTCTAAAGCTGAGAAGTATCTGTGGTAACCCTAATTTTCTTTTTCATGGAGAGATATACAGGAAAATAAAATGTTCAAGTGTTTCATTACAGTGATCAAATAGCTAGTTTTTCTGTGATAATCTCAATTTCAAATAAATGTGATTTAATTTATACCTTTCAAAAAATTGTTTTCATGTAAGTAAATTTGCAAATGGAGGCTATTCTGTGTCTTGGAAGATAGCCCTGAGACATTCCCCTTTTGGAGTCTGAGGCCCACCAAGAAAATTGGGGTTACACTTCGGTTACAGATTCTCCTCTTAAGTGTTAGTGTATCAACCTTAAATTTAAGTCGGGCAACATAATTTAATTATAATGCAGCAATTTTTAGTACCAATGTGCTGTTTGTAAGTTTTTAAAAATGTTTTTATTATTTATTTATTTATTTTTTAATATTTTTATTTATTTCTAGGAGAGAGAGAGAGACAGCATGAACAGGGGAGGGTCAGAGAGAGAGGGAGACACAGACTCAGAAACAGGCTCCAGGCTCTGAACTGGCAGTCAGCACAGAGCCCGACGCGGGGCTCGAACCCACAAACCGCGAGATCATGACCTAAGCGAAAGTCGGACGCTTAACCGACTAAGCCACCCAGGCGCCCCTATTATTTATTTTTGAGAGAGAGAGAGTGAGAGAGAGAGCACATGCGTGAGCAGGGGAAGGGCAGAGAGAGCGGGAGACACAGAATCTAAAGCAGGCTCCAGCCTCCAAGCTGTCAGCACAGAGCTTGAACACACGAACTGGGAGATGATGACCTGAGCTAAAGTCAGATGTCTAACCACTGAGCCACCCAGGCGTCCCCCAATGTGCTGTTTGTAATAAAAGCATGTGGTTGTTCTTCCAGGTATATATTTTTAAGGATTGGTGGGTTACTTATGTTTGGTGGACTATTTGCCCATCTACTAAAAGTAAAAAAACGACTCCAACAGCCCTCAATAGGGAATGTCCACTTGTCAGCCTTGCATGGAAGCTGTGCCTTAGGACCACAGGAATGTGAAGGATGTTCACTCTGACCCCCAAATCCCCAACTTCTTAAAATAGTTAAGGATTAAAACAGCTCTCAGACCTTTAGGGTGCTCAGAACACAGACACCAGTTTTCTTCTTGATAAATAATAGGTCTCAGTTTCTTAATCTAGCATCTGTCTTAATAGTACTGAAACTGAGCCTTAGTCAAAACTCTTTGGTGGATAGATGAATATCAGCTCTAGTAACAGTTATTAGAAGTGCCTGCAAAAGGCAAATACTTTAAAAATTTGTCCCCCCCCCCCCCCATCTATTCTGAAACATATAAGGAGCACATAAACTAAGCAAAAGATTTGTGAGTTGTCAATTAGCTCTCTTGCCACCTCAAATAAGTCTGGATACTCTAAGCTTGTTGGTTAAGACAGACAGCTGCATGCATTTGCTTCATAGACTTAAGTAACTCGTTAGCTGGGTGTTTCTTCACAGGTATAGGCACTTATAGGGGAGAGCCTCAAAGAACACACTAATAATTTCTAGCAGCTGATGGGACGCCTGCGTGGCTGAGTCAGTTAAGTGTCCGACTTCGGCTAAGGTCATGATCTTGCAGTCCGTTGGTTCACATAGGACTCTGTGCTGACAAGTTCAGAGCCTGGAGCCTACTTCAGATTCTGTGTTTCTCTCTCTCTGCCCCCTCCACAGCTTGTGCTCTGTCTCTCTTGCTTTCAAAGATAAACATAAGAATTAAAAAATTTTTTCTAGGGGCGCCTGGGGGGCTCAGTCAGTTAAGCGTCCAACTTCAGCTCAGGTCATGATCTCACCGTTCGTGAGTTCAAGCCCCATGTCTGGCTCTGTGCTGACAGCTCAGACCCTGAAGCCTGCTTCAGATTCTGTGTTTCCCTCTCTGTCTGCCCCTCCCACGCTCATGCTCGCGCTCTCTCTCTCTCTCTCTCTCTCTCTCTCTCTCTCTCTCCCCTTCTCTCAAAAATAAATATCATAAACATTAAAAAATTTTTTTTCTAGCAGCTGAGATTAGATGGGATCGTATTACTCTTTTGATATACAAAAGTAGAAATATGAGCATGGAAGTCAATAGATATTGAGATGAAGAGTTTAAAAAATTTTAAAAATCATCTGCTGTGTGACACATTCAAAAACGAGTATTATTTCCATCAACAGAAAATTTTAGGGCATAGGACAAAATGCCAGTAGACACAAAATTCTCATTTTCATAGATTACTTAATTATAAGGTTTTACACACACACACACACACACACACACACACACACACACACACACTCCTTCCTGTGCATGGTTTGTAGTTCATTCAGGAAAGTCAGTTCTGGCCTGAAGTGGATGGCCACTTTAGATTCTGAGGTCATGTGGGTAAGATGTTCCCCTGAGCTTTCCATTCTCAAGGCTTTCTTGTATAAGTTTGAGTGCCTTGATCAGACCTTCCTGCTTACCATGTATTTCTCTAACCAGTCAGTGTTCAAAGATGTTGGGACATACTTGATCTTAGTCTTGAGGCTGCCTGAAGTCTGACCCTGCAGTTCATGATTGTACAGGAAATTATGTAGAGGCTAAATATAGGGACTGCAATGTTGGCAACCAATGCTACTTCCCTCCCCAGCCCATTGGACCAAATCCAGAATACTTGGGGGCCACGTTCAACCCTGGAGGATAGAAGAATGATTTGCTGAAGGGGAGCAGAGTTTGAGGTAAGATGGAGTTCATAGAAATGGTTTTCCGTTGCTTTTTTTGGTTTTTCACACATCTGCCCCTTGTTTTGTTTTCTTTGGGGTTTTACACATCTGAGTTGTTGAAAAGAACACTACTCTGCTTGTATAGTGGTTTCCCAGAAAGGAGAGTGGGTGGCACAAAGGGAGGTGATAAGGACAGAAAATATGACCATTTTATGTTTCTGTGCAATCTCAGCTTTTGAGAAGGATATAGAAAATCACCTGGAAAGTTTTTAGGTCACTATGGATTTTAGGTCACAACTTTTGCATTGCAGCGATGTCCACTCTTACCAGGAATAATTAAGAACACCTGAGAGCTAGGGAAATGAGAAGTCAGCGATTTAATAATTGATGGTAATTTTAAATGAAGAACAATATAATTATTGTCCAAGAAGCACTGAAGTATTCAGAAGGTCCCCGACATACTGATTGATGGATGAGAAAAGATGCTGACTTTGTAGGCTTCAGTCACACATTCTAGATTCTTTAGGCAAATAATTTTCTCTAATGGAAAATGACATTGAACCTTGTTGCTTTATTTGCCTTTCAAGGCAAACAGAGCATAGGCTTTCAAGCATTTTTGACTGATGCACAGTGAGAAGTACATTTTACACTGTGGCCAGTCTATACCTCTAACACCCACATATATGGATGCACACACATACACACAAGAGACATACACATGTGCTGGAAATAAAGGTTTTAGAAGTAATATTTTTTAGGAATAATGTTCCGGGATATATTTTTCTTTTCATCTTCTCTGTTCTATTGCCTTAAAAAGAAAATGTGTTGCTAATACATTAAATTGCTTGACTAATTGGTTGTAATTTGCAATTTGGAATCCAATAATGGAGAGGGTAAAGACACTGCCTGGGCATCAGGGCAGATCATCTAGAAGTTGGCTGCAACCATAATTGGTGTGTCTGGAATTCCAGGGCAAACTGTTCAGTCAGATAAAATCGGTAGTTCATGTAGATGGATGGGTCACTGTGACTCAGCTTTGTTCAACCTGTGGAGAGATACATCTGCTTTGGAATAATACCCTAGCCACCTGCTTAGGGGATGTGGGTAAGTCAAAGATTTTTCACAGTGGTTTTTAAGTTCACGAAATTATTATTTTTAGTAAAAGCCAATTTGTAAATGTAAAGGAGCTCTCAAGTACTTGGTAGATTCTGAATGTGCTAAGATGAAGGACAGAACTCAAATCCTATCAAGGAATTATAGTGTAACTTGGAATCCAGGGTGAAACCATTAGTTGAATGAATCCTCAAAATCCTAGACCACAGACTTTTTTTGTTCTGTTTTTTAGTGTTTTTTTTTTATTATAGTTTACTGTCAAGTTGGTTTCCATAGAACACCCAGTGCTCATCCCAATAAGTGCCCTCCTCCATGCCCATCACCCATTTTCCCCTCTCCGCCACCCCCATCAACCCTTAGTTTGTTCTCAGTATTCAACAGTCACTCATGGTTTGCCTCCTTCCCTCTCCCCAACTATTTTTCCTCTTCCCCTCCCCTATGGTCTTCTGCTAAATTTCTCCTGTTCCACTTATAAGTGAAAACATATGGTATCTGTCTTTCTCTGCCTGACTTATTTCACTTAACACCCTCGAGTTCCATCTACATTGCTGCAAATGGTCAGATTTCATTCTTTTTCATTGCCATGTAGTACTCCATTGTACAGATAAAGCACATCTTCTTGATCCATTCGTCAGTTGGTGGACATTTAGGCTGTTTTAGTGATTTGGCAATTGTTGAAAGTGCTGCTATGAACCTGTACATGTGCCCCTATGCATCAGCACTCATGTATACCTTGGGTAAATTCCTAGCAGTGTTATTGCTGGGTCATAGGGGAGTTCTATTGTTAATTTTTTGCGGAACTTCCACACTGTTTTCCAGAGGGGCTACACCAGTTTACATTCCCACCAAAAGTGTAGGAGGGTGCCTGTTTCTCCACATCCTCGCCAGCATCTAGAGTCTCCTGATTTGCTCATTTTAGCCACTCTGATGGGCATGAGGTGGTATCTCAGTGTAGTTTTGATTTCTATTTCCCTGATGATGAGAGAAGTTGAGCATCTTTGCATGTGTCTGTTGGCTATCTGGATGTCCTCTGTGGACAAATGTCTGTTCATATCTTCTGCCCATTTCTTCACTGGATTGTTTTTGGGTGTGGAGTTTGGTGAGTTCCTTATAGATTTTGGGTACTAGCCCTTTATCTGATATGTCATTTGCAACTATCTTTTCCCATTCCATCGATTAGTTTTATGGATTGTTTCCTTTGCAGTGCAGAAGCTTTTTATCTTGATAAGGTCCCAGTAGTTCATTTTTGCTCTTGATTCCCTTGCCTTTGGGGGTGTGTCAAATTGCTGCGGTTGAGGTCAAGGGGGTTGTTTCCTGCTTTCTCCTCTAGGGTTTTGATGGTCTCCTGTCTCACGTTCAGGTCCTTCATCCATTTTGAGTTTATTTTTGTGTATGGTTAAAGAAAGTGGCCCAGTTTTATTCTTTTGCATGTTGCTGTCCAGTTCTCCCAGCACCGTGTGCTAAAGAGACTGCCTTTTGTCCCCACTGGATTCTCTTTCTTGCTTTGTCAAAGATTAATTGGCTATACATTTGTGGGTCCAATTCTGGGTTCTCAATTCTATTCCATTGGTTTATGTGTCTGTTTTTGTGCCAATACCATACTGTCTTGATGATTACAGCTTTGTAGTAGAGGCTAAAGTCGGATTGTGATGCCTAACATTTTGGTTTTCTTCTTCAACATTACTTTGGCTATTCGGGGTCTTTTGTGGTTCCATACAAATTTTAGGATAGTTTGTTCTAGCTTTGAGAAGAATGCTGGTAGAATTTTGATAGGGATTGCACTGAATGTGTAGATGTGTAGATTGCTTGGGGTAGAATTGACATTTTAACTACATTTATTCTTCCTATCCATGAGCATGGGATGTTTTTCCATTTCTTTGTGTCGTCTTGAGTTTCCTTCATAAGTTTTCTATAGTTTTCAGCATACAGATCTTTTACATCTTTGGTTAGGTTTATTGCTAGGTATTTTATGGGTTTTGGTGCAATTGTGAATGGGATCTATTTCTTGATTTCACTTTCTGTTGCTTCATTATTGGTGTATAAAAATGCAACCGATTTCTGTACATTGATTTTGTATCCTGCAACTTTGCTGAATTAATGGATCAGTTCTAGCAGACTTTTGGTGGAGTCTTTCAGGTTTTCTGTGTACAGTATCATGTCATTTCTGAAAAGTGAAAGTTTGCCTTCTTTGCCAATTTTTATGCCTTTTATTTCCTTTTGTTGTCTGATTGTTGATGCTAGAACTTCCAGCACTATGTTAAACAACAGTGGTGAAAGTGGACATCCTTGTCATGTTCCTGATCTCAGGGGAGAAACTCTCAGTTTTTCTCTATGGAGGATGATATTAGCTGTGAGCTTTTCATAAATGGCTTTTAAGATGTTGAAGTAAGTTCCTTCTATCCCGACTTTCTCGAGGGTTTTTATTAAGAAAGTTTTTCTTGCATCTGTTGACATGATCATATGGTTCTTATCTTTTATTTTGTTAATGAGATGTATCACATTGATTGATTTGTCAATATTGAACCAGCCCTGTAACCCAGGAATGAATCCCACTTGATCATGGTGGATAATTTTTTTTATATGCTGTTGAATTCGATTTGTTGGTATCTTGTTGAGGATTTTTGCATTCATATTCATTAGGGATATTGGCCTGTAGTTCTCATTTTTGCTGGGTCTCTGTCTGGCTTGGGAATCAAAGTGATGCTGGCTTCGTACAATGAGTCCGGAAGTTTTCCTTCCATTTCTATTTTTTGGAATAGCTTGAGAAGAATGGTATTAACTCTGATTTATATATATAAATATAAAAATATATAAATATTATATATAAAAATATATATATTTAGTGTTTTATTTATTTCTGAGAGAGAAAGAGAGAGAGAGGAAGAGCAGGGGAGGGTCAGAGAGAGAGGGAGACACAGAATCCAAAATAGGCTCTAGGCTCTGAGCCAGCTTTCAGCATAGAGCCTGACGCAGGACTTGAACCCATGAACTGCAAGATCATGACCTGAGCCGAAGTCGGACGCTTAACGGACTGAGCCACCCAGGCGCCCCAACTCTGATTTAAATGTCTGGTAGAATTCCCCAGGGAAGCCATTTGGCCCAGGACTCTTATTTGTTGGGAGATTTTTGATAACTCATTCAGTTTCCTCATTAGTTATGGGTCTGTTCGGATTTTCTATCTCTTCCCGTGTGAGTTTTGGTATTGTGTGTGTGTTTAGGAATGTGTCCATTTCTGCTAGGTTGCCCAGTTTGTTGGCATATAATTTTTCATAATATTCTCTATTAATTGCTTGTATTTCTCAGGGATTGGTTGTAATAATCCATTTTCATTCGTGATTTTTCTGTTTGGGTGCTCTCTCTTTTCTTTTTGAGAAGCCTGGCTAGAGGTTTATCAATTTTGTTTATTATTTTTTTTTAAACCAACTCTTGGTTTCATTGATGTGTTCAACTGTTTCTTTGGGATTCTATATTGTTTATTTCTGCCCTGATCTTCATTATTTCTCTTTTTTCTGCTGGGTTTGGGGTGTTCTTGCTGCTCAGATTCTAGTTCCTTTAAGTGTGCTGTTAGAATTTTTATTTGTGCTTTTTCTAGTTTCTTGAGACAGGCTTGGATTGCAATGCAATTTCCTCTTAGGACTGCCTTTGCTGCATCCTAAAGACTTTGGATTGTTGTGTTTTCATTTTCATTTGTTTCCATATACTTTTAAATTTCTTCTCTAATTGGTATTTGACCCATTCGTTCTTGAGTAGGGTGTTCTTTAACCTCCATGATTTTGGAGGTTTTCCAAAATTTTTCCTGTTGTTGATTTCAAGTTTCACAGCACTATGATCTGAAAGTGTGCATGGTATGATCTCAATTCTTTTATATTTATTGAGGGCTGCTTGTGACCCAGTACGTGACATGGTCTGTCTTGGAGAATGTACCATGTGCACTCCAGAAAAAAGTGAATTTCATAGCTTCGGGATGTAGAGTTCTAAATATGTCAAGTCCATCTGGTCCAATGTGTCGTTCAGATCCATTTTTTCTTTAGTGGCTTTCTGTCTAGTTGATCTCTCCATTGCTGTAAGTGGAGTATTAAAGTCTCCTGCAATTAGCACATTCTTATCAATAAGATTGTTTATGTTTGTGATATTTGGTTGCTTCTGAATTCAGTGTGTAGTTACTAGCCCTTCCTGACGGATAGACCCTGTAATTATTATATAGTGTCCTTCTTCATCTCTTGTTACTGCCTTTACTTTAAAGTCCAATTTGTCCAATATAAGTATGGCTACTCCAGCTTTCTTTTGACTTCCAGTAGCGTGATAGATATTGCTCCATCCCCTCAATTTCAATCTGAAGGTGTCCTTGGGTTTAAAATGAGTCTCTTGTAGACAACAAATAGATGGATTTTGTTTCTTAATCCATTCCGATACCCTGTGTCTTTTGATTGGCGCATTTAGTCCACTTACATTCAGTGTTATTATTGAAAAATATGAGTTTAGAGTCATGTTCTCTGTAGGATTCATGCTTGTAGTGGTCTCTGGTATTTTGTGTTCCTTGCAACAATTCCCTCGTAGAGTCCCCCTTAGAATTTCTTGTAGGGCTGGTTTAGTGATGATGAATTCCTTCAATTTTTGTTTGTTTGGGAAAACCTTTATCTCTCCTTCTATTCTGAATGACAGTTGCTTGGTAAAGGATTCTTGGCTGTATATTTTTCCTGTTCATCACATTGAAGTTTCCTGCCATTCCTTTCTGTCCTGCCAAGTTTCAGTAGATATATCTGCTACTACCCTGATGTGTCTATCTTTGTATGTTAAGGCCCATTTATCCCTAGCTGCTTTCAGAATTCTCTCTTTGTCCTTATATTTTGCCAGTTTCACTATGATATGTGGTGTAGAAGATCGATTCAAGTTACGTTAGAGGAGAGTTCTCTGTGCCTCTTGGATTTCAATGTCTATTTCCTTCCCCAGATTGGGGAAGTTCTCTGCTATAATTTATTCATGTACCCCTTCAGCCCCTTTCTCTCTCTTCTTTTTCTGGAATTCCTATGATAGGGATATTGTTCCATTTGACTGCATCGCTCAGTTCTCAAATTCTCCCCTCATGCTCCTGGATCAATTTATCTTTTTCTCAGTTTCCCCTTTTTCTATAATTGCACCTTCTAATTCACTTATTCTCCTCTCTGCCTCTTTAATTTGTGCAGTTGCTGCCTCCATTTTATTGTGCACCTCAATTATAGCATTTTTAAATTCATCATAACTATTTTTAAGATCCATGATCTTTGCAGCAATAGCATCTCTGCCGTCTTCTATGCCTTTTTCAAGCCCAGCGATTAATTTTATGACTATTGTTCTATATTCTTGTTCAGTTATGTTGATTGTTTCTGTTTTGATCAATTCTTTAGCTTCACTTCTTCCTGGAATTTCTTTTGAGGAGAGTTCTTCTGTTTAGTCATTTTGGCAAGCTTTCTGTTTCTTCTAAGTTTTAAAGGCTTGTTATGTATTCTGCACCTGTGAGTACTGCTATACTGAAGGAGGCTCATCCACTGTCTAGGGCCTGGCCATTCAGAAAGTATTCTTTCAAGGATGTCCCTTGGTCTCCCTTGATGTGACTTTGGTTATTTTATTTCCTTACTTGTAGTGATGTTTTGGACTCTCCACCATGTTGCTTTGGTTTGTTCCTTGAAGTAGCTGCTATGAGACCATCTTCCTAGTAGACTCCATCTTCTTTCCTCCCAGACTCTTGGGGTACAGAATCCTTTGGCTTTAGGCCCTGTTTGTTTGAGACATGTGGGAGGGAAGTACATAGCCTCCTATTTCTCTGCCATCTTCTTCCATGTCCCAAGCACAGACCTTTTTTGAAACTAATGCTGTGATTTACAAAGTGTGGTCCCTAACCAGTAGCAATATCATTACCCAGGAATTTCTTAGAAATACAAGATGTTGGGCCCCACCCCAGACCTACTGAATCAGAAACTCTGGAGGTAGGGCTCAGCAATCCATGTTTTGTATGTTCCATGGCTGATTTTGACAAAAGCTAAATTTGAGAACCACTAATATAATGAATGGTGTGGGTGAAACTTTAATTGGAAAAATGTATACCTGCTTACAATATTTTTCACATAATTTCAAATTTTTATATATGTGTGGGTAGTCCCTAGGACCTAAATTAACAGGGAATAAGAAAAATCTAGACAGCTCAGTGAAAATACAGGTATGTACCTGGAGAGGGTAGGAGATCCCCAGCCACAGGGGAAAAACACTGATTCTGGATGTTCTATAGGGTGGATATGGCTCTTACTATGCTGGTTGGTTGAGAGTGGCCTGGTCATAAGTCACAGGGAATTAGCCTGCACGTGTTGGACCTGCACCTGTCTAGAGGTAGTGGGAGAAGAAAAATGAAGCTTCAGAAATGAAGTTATCATAATAAGTACAAGCACAGACCTTTGGGCTAGTGAACACAGTATGAGGGTTATAAACACATTATTAAGGATATATGATGCAAATGTAGGTCTCCGAATTTCCAGAATAATTCTGGTTTCATGTAACTTTTAATTTTTAATACAAATCAGTCTTTTAAAGGATAAGTAAACATGGTTTTATTTTTATATCTCATAGGGATAAATTGCCAAATAAAAAATGTACTTTATTGGGCCATGTGTCTTGCCTTCTGCTTCAAAGTGAGTGGGCATTCAGTCTACACAGCCAAATCGATGCAGCTTAAAGGGGTATTGGCCCCACCATTCTGGATTCAGAAGTTAAAAAAAAATGACTGGGGAAGTAGAGTCACCTGGCATCCACTGCAATTTTCATGACAAAGAGCCTTTTTAAAAAATCAAGATGAAACTCATATAAAATAAAATAAACCATTTTAAGATTAAAAAATTCAGTGACATTGGTCCATTCACAGTATTGTACAACCACTATTTCTATCTAGTTCTAAAACATTTTCCTCCAAAATAAAACCCTCAGTTAATGCTGTGGTTTTGCTTCCTGTTGTCTCCTCCTCTCAGCCCCTGAAAACCTCCTCTCTGCTTTTTGCTTTCCTATTCTGGGTATTTCATGTAAACAGAATCAGACAATATATAACACGCCGTGTCTGGCTTTTTTCACTTGGCATGTTCCAAGATTCACTCATGTACTATTTCATCAATACTTCACTCTTTCTTGTGGCTGAATAACATCGCCTTATATGAATATACCATATTTTGTTTATCCATTCGTCCATTGACAGACATTTGGGTTTTCTCAACCTTTTGATAATTGTAAATAGTGTTATACTAAGCATTCATGTACATGGCAAATAACTTTTGCTCTTCTCTTCTTTGAACTCCCTCAGAAGACAGGGATTGGTGGAACTTTTCTTGATTTCATCCCCAATTTTTTTTTTCCCCTGCAGTTCTATGGGAACGAGTACACTGGTTACATGACGTTTTGGTGCATCATAGTATGTTGTGTGTATATTTAGTATGTCCTGACCTTTGAAGTTGGCCAAGAAATGCTGGGGAAATGAATCCTACACTGTCTCCAGTTATGTGAATCCTGACTCAGAGAGTTTCCATGATCATGAGTGATTTGTTCAAAGCCTAGAAATTGTCACCTCTTTGCTATGACATGCCAGGTTCCCTGCCTGTCAGTCCTTCTCTTTCCACAGCTAGAATTACTTCAACCCTCTGTGATTCTTGGTCTCATGTCCTTCTCTGTGTATAAAATCAAGAGTCTGTCCTTCTCCTTGTTCCTACAGAGCGCACTGAGATCTGCTCACTAGCACAAGTACTTTGAGTGGACCCCACTCCTGAGAACTAATGTCAGTGTGTCCCGAGAGTCTCCATCACCACTCTTGTTCTTAGCACAATGCTTCCTTCTCTTAGCTAATTATCTTCAAGTCCTTCCATAACCACTACTCATTCAAAATGGAGATCTCAACTTTCAGTGTTCAGTGTTACTACAGGAATTAAATAAGATATGCAAAGTACCTTGCACAGTTCCTGGGACACGGAAGGCTTGCATTAAATCAAATCAACTGTAGTGTTATAACCTCCCTGCGTCTTACCTCCTGCTGAATCTCTCTGAGCTTTGCCCCCTCTGCTTGGTCTTTTCCTTTCCTGCCAAGTGTTCTTGCCTGTACACTTGATTTCAGCTTCCTTCCTTTTCCCACAACTGAGCATGTCCCCAAGTGCACATTCCATCTCAGTCCTTGTTGGACTTTCCAGTGTAGACCTCTCCTGACTGGCAAGTCCCATTGCCTTCTGATATCTCAGTTTTGATGTTTTGCTCAGTAAACACAACAGTAGAAGAAATAAAGGGCTCCCCAGGTACATCCAACCATCTTATTTGAAAATTTAAAAATTTAAAGTAAGCCAACTCTTGTGTTGAATTTCTTCTCGTTGTCACTTGGAAGTAAACAGATCTCCTGTGGGAACTGTCTCACATACCGGGCTAACGGAGCAATTTGCTCAGTCATATCTGTGACAAACCTACCTTTTCACAAAGGCAGTCTGAGTAGGGATCAAAAGAGATGGCATTTCATTTGGCATCATTTATTGAGTGTAGGAAATGATTTCAATAGTGTGTTAAGGATAAAGATGGGCCCTATACTCAATATAAGATGAGCTGCTTTTTGTCACTCTTCTGGAATAACTGTCATCAAAGCTGACATAAAACCAGATCAAACTTTTATTGTTTCTCAATTCTGTGAGGCGGAACTGGGATGGTATGACTTTTTGAATGCTGCGAGAAAGTCCCCAGGCCAAAATTTTCAGATAATAATAGGTATAATATTACAGTGTTGTTAACTTTACAAACAACATTCCATTTCATCTTCATGGTACCCAAGGGTAGCACAGCCCACATTTGCACCTGAACCAGTAAGAGAATGTATGTGAGCAGGTGCCTACACATACGGGATGCTTAATCAACAGTAGTGAGCAGTGTGTGTGTGCGGGAAGTAGAGAGAGAGAGAGAGAGAGAGAGAGAGAGAGAGAAAACAAATGAGCATATCAGCACAGATTCATTAAAGAATAAATGTTCATAAGAAATGAAAAATACACCCAGCTTGCTTTGAAGAACCATTACTATTCATCCACTGTTAGAGTGTAGGAGAGAAAGTAAAATTGGGTAGGTAGGGGGAGATGAAGATCTGTTTACATTTACTTCCTTAATTAAAACACACTGCCTATTGCACAATATTTCTGTCAAGCCAGCCTTCTGTTATATAACAGATCCTTCACACATTGTCTTCACAAGCTCTAAAGCTACTTGGAACAAAACCTTTCTCCATTGCTTCAGTGTGATTGAAATGTGGCCTCTCCTCACACTCTCATATGCTGTCTTTCAGAAAGCGTATTCTTTATTATTTTTTTTTAATTTTTATTTTTGAGAGAGTGCAAGCAGGGAAGCAGCAGAGAGAGAGAGGGACAGAGGATCTGAAGTGGGCTCTGCGCTGACAGCAGTGAGCCTGACGTGGGGCTTGAACTCACAAACTGTGAGATCATGACCTGAGCTGAAGTCAGACACTCACCACCTGAGCCACCAGGCGCCCCCAGAAAATTTATTCTTTATCTCATCCTTCATCCCTGCTTTTGGTTGCTTGTAGATTCAAACTCTAACTAGCCCCTGTGAACCTCAGTGTCATCAGCTGGAACACAGGACCATACCTCTACTCTAAAGTTAATGTGAGGATGAAATGAGAGAATGCACACGCAAGAAGTGGTGTCTTGCATATAAGTAGGGGTCCATAAATGTTCCCTTTGTTTCCTCTCTTGCTCCACCTGTTCCTCTTTCCTACTTTGTGCTATCAGGTGATCCTCCCATAGAGATCAGAGACAAACAAACATAGGCTGCCACCTGCATGCCACCTCCATCCCAACATGCCCTAGCCCCCTGTTCATCCAAGAGAAATGGACTGAGCAGAAGCACAGAGGCAAGCATTGAACAGGTAACTACAGTCCATCCCACAGAGTAGAAAAATGTGTCTTATTCAAGGCCTCTCCCAGTATAGTCTCAACCTAAGTTTTTTTTTTTAAATGTTTTTATTTATTTATGTATGTGTGAGAGAGAGAGACAGCGTGAGCAGGGGAGGGTCAGAGAGAGAGAGGGAGATGCAGAATCTGAAGTAGGCTCCAGGTTCTGAGCAGCTAGCTGTCAGCACAGAGCCCGACACGGGGCTCGAACCCACGAACTGTGAGATCATGACCTGAGACGAAGTCGGACGCTTAACCGACTGAGCCACCCAGGCGCCCCTAAACCTAAGTTTTAAAATATACTTTTCAGGGGCGCCTGGGTGGCTTGGTCGGTTAGGCGTCCGGCTTTCGCTTGGGTCATGATCTCGCGGTTCGTGGGTTCGAGCCCCGCGTCGGGCTCTGTGCTGACTGCCAGCTCAGAGCCTGGAGCCTGTTTCGGAGTCTGTCTCCCTCTCTCTCTGACCCTCCCCTGCTCACGCTGTCTCTCTCTCTCTTCTAGAAATAAATAAAAAATATTAAAAAAAAAAAAAAGAATCGGACTTCAGCTCAGGTCATGATCTCGCGGTTCGTGGGTTTGAGCCCCGCGTCGGGCTCTGTGCTGACAGCTCAGAGCCTGGAGCCTGTTTCAGTCTGTGACTCCCTCTCTCTCTGGCCCTCCCCTGTTCACGCTGTCTCCCTCTCTCTCCTAGAAATAAATAAAAAAAAAAAAACATTAAAAAAAATAAATAAAAAATAAAAATTAAAAAAATTTTAAAATATACTTTTCACCATTCCCCACCGTAGGCTCTGACCCTATGTGATAAGTTTTCTGACCCAGGAACATAACCACACCCAACACCCCTCCCCTCTGAGACCCTGCCTTCTCTCCATGCACTCCCCATCCATGCTCAACTTCCTCAACAGAGCTCTTTTTCCTCACTTCTCCAAAAACTCACAACCCCTTAAAAGGTACTAAGGGGCCCTCCTGCCCCTTTACCAACCCCTCTTACTGTCATTCTCCATGCCATGACCAACATGACAGATCCACCAAACACAACTGATATGATTGCATTTCCCTTGAACCCTCCCATAATTTAATGCTTGGATCTCTCCTGCGACATATATTCTGTATCTGCTGTCTTCTCTCACAGAGCAATCAAGGCAGGGCTTTGTGCTTCAGTTATTTCTGTACCTCTGTCTGGATTGTAGGTTGTAAATTCCCCCAACATGAGAGATTAGATCCTCCTCATCTTTAAACATTCCTCCCATTGAACTTTCCCAGCAGAGGCTACAATATTTGTTGAATTGAACTGAACATATTTCCCCTATTTTAGAGGATTCTTCAAGAAGGACTGGGGACAATAGGACCCAGTTTAACTGATAAAACAACCTGTTAAATATGAATTTCAGATAAACAAGGAGTAATTTTTAGTATGCCTCAAATATTGCATGGGATATACTTACATCAGGCACTCAGTTGTTTATATAAAACTTAATTTTTTTAAATATTTTTATTTATTTCTAGGAGAGAGAGAGAGAGACAGCGTGAGCAGGGGAGGGTCAGAGAGAGAGAGGGAGATACAGACTCTGAAATAGGCTCCAGACTCTGAGCTGGCAGTCAGCACAGAGCCCGACGCGGGGCTCGAACCCACGAACCGCGAGATCATGACCTGAGCGAAAGTCGGACTCTTAACCGACTAAGCCACCAAGATGCCCCTATATAAAAGTTAAATTTAACTGAGTATCTTGTATTTTTATTTGCTAATTCTGGCAACTCTAAGTGGGAAACAGGTTGTAAAAGGTAACAATGGGGGAATATAGCATATTCATTTGTAATATGTCGGAGGGATAGTCTCAGAGTCAGTGCAGTTTGTTTTTTTAAGTTCTTTAATTCCAGTATCATTAACATAGCATCATATTAGTTTCAGGTGTACAATATAGTGATTCAACAATTCTATACATTACTCAGTGCTCATCATGATAAGGGTATTCTTTAATCCCTTTCATCTATTTCACCCATCCACCTACTGCCCCTCTGGTAATCAGTTCTCCATAGTTAGAAGTCCTTTTCTTGGTTTGTTCCTCTCTCTTGTTTCCCCCTTTGTTCATTTGTTTTATTTCTTAATTCCACATGAGTGAAATCATATGATATTTATGTTTTTCTGACTGGCTTATTTAGTTTAGCATTATAGCCTCTAGCTCCCTTCATGTTGTTGCAAATGGCAAGATTCCATTCTTTTTTATGGCTGAATAATATTCATTGTATGTATATACCGCATCTTCTTTATCCTAGCCTCTATTGATGAATAATTGTGCTGCTTCCATAATTTGTCTATTGTAAATAATGCTGCAATAAACATAGACATATAATCTTTTAAATGAATGCTTTTGTATTATTTGGGTCAATATCCAGTAGTGTGATGGCTGGATTATAGGGTAGTTCTATTTTCAACTTATTTGAGGAACTCCATACTGTGTTCCACAATGGCTGCACCAATTTGCACTCCCATCAACAGTGAACGCAGGTTCCTTTTCCTCCATATCCTTGCTAACACTTGTTGTTTCTTGTGCTTTTGACTTTAGCTATTCTGACAGGTATGAGGTGATCTATCATTGTAGTTTTGAGTTGTATTTCCTTGATGATGAGTGATGTTGAGCATCTTTTTATGTGTCCATTGACCATCTGAATGTCTTCTTTGGAGAAATGTCTATTCATGTGTCCAGACTATTTTTACTTGGATATTTCTTTTTGGTCTGTTAAGTTGTATCTGTTCTTTATATACGGTATTTTTGATACTAACCCTTGATCAGATATGTCATTTGGGAATCTCCCATTTATTGGGTTGCCTCTTAGTTTTACTAATTGTTTCCTTCACTGGGTTGAATGCTTTTATTTTGATGTAGTCCAAATAGTTTATTTTCCCTTTTGTTTCCCTTGCCAGAGGAGATATCTAGAAGGATATTGCTACAGCCAATGTCAGAGAAATGATTGTCTGCTTCTTCTAGGATTTTTTAGTTTCGGGTTTCATGTGTAGGTCTTTAATCCATTTTGAGCTTACTTTGGGGTGTGCTGTAAAAAACGTGGTCTAGTTTCTTAAAATTTTTTTAATGTTTTATTTATTTCTAGGAGAGAGAGAGAGCGTGAGCAGGGGAGGGTCAGAGAGAGAGGGAGTCACAGACTCTGAAACAGGCTCCAGGCTCTGAGCTGGCAGTCAGCACAGAGCCCGACGCGGGGCTCGAACCCACGAACCG